>NW_021318940.1:0-99042 GCF_001605985.2 Dendrobium catenatum
GAGATAGCTTTCGGCGAGATCCCGGCTAACCTGGCTTAATCGTTCAGGAGGCGTTCTGTTCGATCGCAGCGATAACAACTCGAGGAGTCTTCTACAAATTTAATCGTGGACAGACTACAATTTCAGAGAACAGTAAAGATCTTCTGAATCCACGGTTGGATTGAGCGTAAAAACCTAACCCTAGAAATTATAAACACTTAGATTTAATTATTTTTGTTAAAAGCTTGTATTAGCCGAATAAAATATCCCCATTATGCTCTTCATTTAGGGAATTCTAGATTTAAAATTTCAAGTCAAATGGTCAAGTATTTTGAGAGAAGACTCGTTTTAATTGATTAGGGCTCGGGTTTGGACGTGCATAGAGCCCACGTTTTTCTAGGCCGTTGATGGCATCACGATCAAACAGCACCAGTTATAGCAATTCCGTCGCCTTTTTCTAGTCGTGTATCTGATCAGCGGTTAATTCCTCTATCTAAGCGCGATCGTCGACGCCCAATTTTAAATCTCCGGGATCGCGCCCAACGTGCCCGTTTGATCTCGCTTATACCGAGATCAAACAGCGGATTTAATCTTCGCCGTCCGGATTTGAGTGTGCGGAGGATCGAATGGCGGGTATCTAAAAAACGCGTGAGCTGGTTAAGTGGAGGGCCCCGCTTGACAGCCGCCTTCCACGGGCATAATCAAAGCGCGCTTAATGCGTGTAAATTCAGAGTTAAAATTTTATTTTTAATTATATTTAAATGCAGAACTTTTAAAAAAATTATGTAATTAAATATACTCCAAAAAGCCCATATAATATATCAAACTGTTCGGATTTTTAAGGCCTTTGATTTAAAAATAAAATTAATTTAAAATGTTCTATTATATTTTTGGTAATTTTTAAATATTAACTATTTTGCTTATTTTATATTATTATCTTATTTCAATAAATTCAAATATTTCTAAATTTAAGGGAAATTTTATTTCCAAGTAATTTGAACTTCGAGAAGCATATTTCTAAAAACCATTTGAGGAATTTTAGTAATAATTTGAATTATGTTAATTATCTTTAATGCTTAACTTGTATTTAATTAAATAGTTCTATCAAAAATTCTTTTAAAAAACTAAAAATTTTATTTTCAAATCAATAAAAAAAGGGGAAAAATCAGTGATCTCTTAGTCCATTAAATTTTATTTTACAAACATGTCCTTTTCACCATTTTTATTTTTAAAATCTATATTTCATATATGGGATATATTATTATATATTTATATATATATACTATATATATATTATATTCTATATTTTGAAAATATATTTTAAAACCTTATATATATATTTTTAAATTTGAACCTTTGTGAGATTAACCTTGAAATTTGAACATTAGTTGAGCTTGATTGAATAAATATCAATTGGGAGTGGTGATTATCAATGAGCAATTACTTTGTTATTGTTCATTGATTATCTCCTCATTACATGAGCTTTATCTTGTTATTGCTGTTTAGGATCACACACTTACCAAGCTTAGGCTCTCCTAGATTAGATTTGATTGTTTATTGGCATATGTTTATTACATGCTTGAGTCAAGGGTTGCAAAACATTGATTTGAACCCATCAAACTAGTGTACACCATAAGGACAATAATTAAGGACTATTTAAAAACTTAGAAATATTTCAATAATTGGATTCACTTGAACTTGAGTTGAACTCAAAACTTGAACTTAGTGACATGGTACAGGCACTAGAAATATCTTCACTGGTTTTAGAAGTCATTAAGGCCCCTAATTAATTTTCCTAAGTTTAAGCCTTAATTAAGCATTAGAAACTTCCAGAAAATATAATAATCAAATATAAACCAAAATTATGTTTTCTAACCCCTCTAACTGACCAATTTAAACCTTAACACCAATGAAAATTAAATCCAAAATTATTAATAGCAAACTTAGGTTTAAGTTAATTTTAAGAGAAATTAACATTTAATTAATATAATTAATAATAATTATAAAAAATTCCCAAAAAATTTTCCAAACACTTGGGAATCTCTCCTTAGGTCTTTCCTGCCTTTGGAGCTGATTTCAAGGAGTTGGGATCTATTTGGAGCAAAATCACAAAAAGGGCCTTTAATTAAATATATTGAAGAAATTCATTAAATGACATCAAAATTCAAAACCTTCATAACTAATTCAAGAAAATCCAAATTGAACCAAACTCACTTGCATTCAACTCATAATAATGCCTAATATTTACTAAAAATATTAAAATTCTAGAAAAACATCAAATTCAAAAAGTCAACAAATCGGTCAACTCTAGGCCACAAACTAGTTTCAAAACCTTAAACCTTCGTAATAAAATCTAGAAAAAATCCGATTTCAACGTACTTATTGTCTCCTGATCATAGTAAGGTCTTGTATCTTTAATAAATACAAACATTCCAGTAAAACCCTTATCAAGTCAAATTTCTAACCCTTAATTAAATGATTAAAATATTCCAAAATTCATAAAAACTCAAATTGTCTTAAAACTCCAGAAATGATTAATTAATTTAAATCAGTAATTCAATCCACCATTAAATTGAAATTTATTAACACTTAAACCCTTAATCAACCTAATCTACTTAATTATACCGGGTACCACTGGGTAACCCAGGCCTACGAGGCTATTAACTTAGCCCCAAGGAAGGTGAAATAACTTCAGGCGCTCCGGTGTGAAACAAAGGTGGGTATCCAACAAATAATTAGATAAATCTTAAATTAACCTAAGCATTAATACTTGAATTTAAACTTAAATCCTAAGCCTCTCAACCAATCAACACCTTAGCATTCCAATCAAATATCCCATTTAGACATATCAAAACCGCCCGACCTACCTCACATCACACTTTAGATGGTTTGCTAGGATCACTGACTCTAGTTTAAGGATAGGCCGCGGTATTTTTACTTTCTGCAGTTGTGTGCCGTCTTTTTGGCTTTTACTGCATGCTGTTTGCTAGTGAGATTATTGTGTCTGCTTACTTACTTCCTGCACTCTGTGACTTGATTGTGCGTTAGATTTACCCCCTAGGTTAGGGACGATATACTTGTATCAATCTTATGCGGTGGCATGCTCATACAAGGAGCTGAAAATTAAGGGGCAATCAATAAAAAAATTTATATACTCTTTGCACAGGTACCTGTCGCGCTTAAGACCCCCTTTAAATAAAAAGAGCAAGGCCAAGTGTGGTAAAAAAACATGCATTCTCAATTTTCAATTATAACTGCTTGGAAATTACAACCTGCTCCGTTTTTAGGAGTACCTTGCAGGATCGAGTCTATAGATTTTTTATATTTAAATTATGTACTTTGATTTGAATTAAGGTTGTATTTATTAAAAATGATTTGAGATTTGGATATAAATATCCAATTTGATTCCAAAGAGGTGAAGACATCCTAAAGGGGAGAGTCCTTCTTCCATTTGGGAGTCAATTAGGATACTTTGCAAATATTCAAAGAGGAACAGGTAATACATCCCCGATCAAGGGGGAGTTTCTTTTCCATTTGGATATTCGGAACCGACGAATCAAGATGTTTGTGAGAAGACGAAGAAGTGGACAATCGAGAAGAATCCCAAATCTCAAATCATTTGATTTAGGATTAGAAATCCCGGTTGTAGTCAGTCCGTGCCCGGCCACTTCACTTCTTTCTTGTAATTCGTGATGTAAAATAAGGGCACTTGCCTATGGACATTCAATTTATTAATTTTTAATTTGATTGATATTGTTTAATTTTGTTGTGCTTTAGAACTTCACCTATTTTTAGTCTTTTTATTTGCATGCCGCATTTGATTTAGCCTGGAATTCGAATTTAGGCTCTTAGGGGTCTGTCAAAATTCTTCTACTTTAATTAAATAAAATTTTTAAGATAAGATAGCAACTCTAAACGGTCCTAAGAAGTAAGCTCAGGACTCACCGAGGGTTTTCATGCATACATATTATATCCTTCTCTTCCTTGTTAGGCATCTCCCCGCTACGGGTTCTGGCAGACCACCTGGCCTATGAGGGTGCCGATCTGTCAAGGGGATGTTATGCAATCTCTAGGATAAAACCTATTTTTCTAAGCCAAAAATTTTTAAACTGTTACATACTGATTTTGCATTCATCGAGTCAATTAGCATGCATCGCATTAGTAATAAATTTAAAAGAGTCTAATATTTAATTGCATTTATTTAGACATAAAAAAACCCAACATAAGTCAAAGGGGCCAATTAGGATAAATCTAGATGTCGGCCCTGTTCTCAAAACTTTTCTTAAATAACGTCCCTACCACTCTACATAAAAAGCGGACTCATATTTTGAAATCGTTTAGGTGGTTTTAGCTGGCTCCCCAATCCAGGCCGGAGGTAAGACCAGATTCGCATTGCACTAGCTAGGTTCGGCGGCACTAAATTTAGTGCCCAATTTAGACTTAGGTTCTGAGGCTGGCTCGAGCCATAAGACTCAACTTTCGGGATTATGATTCCACTTTTAATAAAATTGCCACTCAAACTAAAAATTTTCTTTCAATCAAATTCCAAACCTAACAATTAGGATAGACTGGGGGCATTCTGAATTGTTTCAAGAATCTCAAAATGCCTCTTACTTTCTCCTCCTTTGACTCCAAAATAAGTCTTCAATTTTGAACCAATCCCACTTGAAATTCTAAACCTTAACTTCCTTTGATATCTAACTTTTGAAAATCCAAAATAAAATTTCTACCGCTATTTTAATCGAGAGTTTTCATAGGAAATTCCGATTTTCTACGATGTAATTAACTACGAGGGCTTGCGCTCGTAGGAAGTTTAGAACCCAGAACTTATTTTCAAAATCAATTTTTCAAAACTCAATTAATTATTTTTGGGAAATATCCAAATTTCAACGATCGTTACTTCCATTTTCGGAACGATCAATAGCGATTGATAACTTCTTTCCTCGGAGAGATATATCAATTTCTATTGTGATTTTGATTAAGAAATTAACAGTCTCCTATTCAAATTATTGTTGTTAAACAATTAATTGAACATAATTTTGATAATTCAAAATCATATATTATCTTTCATGAGTTCGACTACGATAATTTGGATAACTTTAAAGCTTTGAAATTCGGACCAATTAGTGAATGATAGTCTCTCTATTTGAGATAATATATAGTTCCTAATGTTGTGTTTTATTTCAAAGCTAAAATTTGAAAATTTAATATATTCCCAAAGAAAATTAATATATTTTCAAAACTATATATATATTTAAATATAAATATTTTTTTAATCAAAACAGGGTGAAAAGAAGCAGATGCCTGGCTTCCCTGGTTCATGGAAGGATTCCTGGATTGCTATGAGTTGGAGCAGGAGGCTCCCAAGATGCGATGGCTACGCCTGTTGGCCATTGAAGGAGTGCTTAGGATAGTGGGATTGAATTTTACCACAAATGGTGCCAAACTATTGCAGGCTAGAATATATGCGGCAATATAGTTAAAATTATATGTCTTAGCATTGTATGGATATACAGCTCACACACAGAAAATATAAGATTTTTTATGTTAAAAACCCTAGAAAAGGGGAAAACCATGGGGCCTAGCCCAGTTGAAAAGATTTCACTAGAATTTGCGTTAAGTATAGTGGGCTGATTTGTTCTTGAGGGTGATTAAATTATAAATGTCAACTGTATACTTGAACTATAGTTTTAAAATATGGTGTCACTTGGTAGTTTGGGCATTAGCTAGTAGTCTGATAGTGACTTGGCAGAACTCTGGCGTTATTTGATAGTCTGGCGGAGTTTAGTGCATCAAGTAGTGTCCGACAAAGATGAAGGCCTCACGTTGTGGTTTGGAAAAGGCGAGGGCCTCAGGTGGTGGTCCAACGAAGGTGAGAGCCCCAGGTGATGGTCTGGCGAAGGCGAAGGCCTCAAGTGGTGCTCCGGAGAAGGAAAGGGCCTCAGGTGGTGGTCTGACGAAGGTGAGGGCCTCGGATGGTGGTACGATGAAGCTGAGGGCCTTCGGTGGAGGTCCAAAAAAGGTGAGGACCTTAGGTGGTGGTCTGACAAACTCAAACGGTGGTCAAGGAGGAGCTTCTTTCTTCTCTTCCTTCTCTTCTCTTCTTCTCTTCTTTCTTACATCCATCTTCAAGAGAAATGAGGGATCTATTTAAATACTTTTGGTGTGGCATGGTCCGTAAATAAGTGAGAGATCAAGGGTAAATGGGGAGTGGTTGGATGGACGGCTGATGTTGAATCCCTTAATCATGGACTATTTGATGGACATTTAAATGTCTTAGTGATGTTTAATTTTTGCAAACTTAGGCTCATTGTATTCATTTCATCGAGCCGCTCTATTTGATTATAAACACGTTATGTTTGGAATCTATTTGATAATCCAAATTGTGGTTCAAACCTTCAAATAGCGCTTCTAACTCTTGATTTAGACCCGTTTGGTCTCGGATTGGGTTGGATTTGGTGTAATTGGGTTTGTATTCTAAAGACGCTTAGTTCAACTATAAGTTTGCTAAAATTGGAGTTCGAATGGTCCCAATTTTAATTTCGGAAGTTTCCTACTTGATTTTGCATAGAGATTCATGCCCGATCAACATAATTTTTTAATAACGTTTCAGACACCATGACATTGAATTTTGGATTGTAAGATTGAATAAATTTTGGTTCAAAATTATTATAATGGGAGAAATATAGATAGATTGTTTTTATAGAAATAAGCAATTTATTTATGTTATTTACAATAAATGTTGATTATAAATGATTTCTAAATTTCTTTTCTTGAATTGTATAAAGAAACAATTATGATTTATTTTAACTTCTTTTTACAAAGACCAAACTAACATTGCTTTGTGATAAAAACTACTAGATTATAAATATAAGTTATTTACAAGTTCATTTAATTATTTATATCTCATAACTTGCTACATGAGATCAAGCATAATTAAAGAACTTATTTGCATTTTATAATTCAGAGGATTTCATGTTAAAATAAAATGATTTTAAGTATCAGACCAAATTAGCTAATTTGATCAGTTTAATTATGAATCAACCTTCTAGGGGGTTTAGTTCAGCCAAAAAACCATTTTTGTAGCTATCCAAGGGCGAGCCAGAAATTGAAGCTCAAAGGTAGGAGAGTGGATTTTACGATTCTTGAGGAAGAAGGGAGGCTTTGGCAGCGAGTAACTGGCAGTCTCCTCCCCGCTCTAGTGGGGGCAATGGAGACAGTGTTAAAGGGGTGCACGGTGAGGTTCATTCTCCTAGTAAGGGGAAGTCAAACAAATTAAAGGAAAGTAGGTGCTAAATGTGAATGTGCATGGTGATGGTTATGGTGATAGATAATCCACTATCAAGATGATGGGGAGGAGAGTGTAGCTTCTTGTGTGGGTGGAAAGTAACTATTGACCCACATTACTTCTTATAATGGAAGGGAGGTGAGGCTGGGCAAGCTCTGCTAACTGGAGAGAGTGAATTAGTGATGGAAGGGGAACACCTTCCTTTGGGGTCACAATAAGATTTGTATGGTATTCAAAGCTGACAAAGGGATTATCAAGAATTCAAGATACAAAAGAAGTAGATGATGGAGGTTTCTTTGGAATCATTTCAGTAAAGGAAAGCAAGTTAACTTCTTAGTCTTATAAAATCCATACTTGTTTATCCTTATGAAAGATAGGTAGGTAGCTGGGTTTTGGGAAATTAAGGCTGACATCTATAGAGGTTCCTAAGTGACCTTGTACTTATGTAGGGTAGTATGCTCCTAGAACTAATGTAATTAAATTTTAATTTTAATTAGTTTCTAATATAATGCATACTAGTTAAATGTATCTAAATCATGAATGTTTGAAACTTTAAAAAGGCATTAAAATAATTTTTTAGAAAGACTAGACTTCCCTAGGTTAATCATCTCTTTCTAATAAGACAGATTATCTAGACTCTATCGTGGGCGAGGAAGTGTCTTAAAGCTAGGAGAGAGAAGATGCATTAATATGCAAGTGACTCTGGATAATTCTGGCTACTCTCTAAATCATTAGCTATCTATATTATTTAATTCCTAAAATCTTAAAATTTAATTACGAGTAGAAAACTTTTACCCTAAAGAGCCGAGAAAAATCAGGCGCACATACATGCAAGAAAGAAACATATAAAAAGTAGGCAATTTCTACGGCATAAGTAAAGTAAAAATATTAATATAAATATCCACGAGAGTAAAAGAAAGTCCAAAAGTCAATGGCAAGTGCCATATAAAGAACAACTCAGGGTCTACAAAAAAGTAATGGTGGCCAGACCCCACCAACAACAACTTCAATTCTGGTCCTACTAAATGATGTAAGTCTTAAAAACAAGACATTTCATCTTGATCATCATCTTGGGATAAATTTTAATTGATTAAGTTGGTTGGTCAGTTTTAATGCTTAGGGTAATATTCTCTAAAGTTTAAGTTGAATTAATGAAATTTAGAAAAATCTAGGGTCACCCTATCCGCTAGGTGACTTTTAGAAACAACCCAGGTTTTGTGGTCTTAACATTTTTTTATTAAATATTAGACCTTAAGGGGAGTAGTTAGACTTTGAGTTTGTTGAATTTGGAGTTTGCTATGCAAAGTTATGATTTCTCGAAGTTTCGGACCCTAATTATTGAACAACAGTTGAACGAGGATTTGACTTTTTAATATAGGATGATTTCTATACTATTCATAGTTTTAATAAATACTAGATTTTAATTAGAGTTGAATGCCTTTAAGTTTACCAAATTTGGATTTTTCTAGAATTGGTTATGATTTTTTTAAGTATGTGTATTTAATAAATTATTAAAATTATCTAATTAAGGGCATTTTAGAGATTTTGATCCAAATCAGTCCCAAACCTCATGGAATCACCTCCAAAGGTCAAAAAAGACATGAGAAGATGTTTATAAGTGTTTATGAGAAATTTTTAGATTTAATTTAAATTTATAAATATATATATATATAATTTAAACTAAAGCTTTTATTCCATAAAAGGTAAAGATATAACCATCCAACTAATGATACATCAGCTAAAAGATAAAAGCCAATGGGAAGAAAATATCCAAATTGAGAAATCAACAATCGAGCTCAGTTAGTGGTGAAATGCTGCGACCACCCAAATGGAAGACCAAGGCCATCCATAGGGCAAGAAATAGGCTAGCAAAATAAATCCTGAATAGATAAAAATAGTATTATGTAAGAAGACCAGTAAGATGCCGCTAGTAATGGTTGCCAATAAGCCAAACAATAAGATGGAGAGCAGGTTTACGTCATCATTGCCCAAGTTAAAAGCCTCAGCCACACCAACCAAGCCAACAAAAAACAATCACAAATCCAAATTCCAAAAGCCATACAACCAAATAACCACACCTAATAACCCCCAACAATCTTCATATATATCTTCAAAACAAAAGAAACTGCCATAAACTTATTTGGATGTCCTGCGATGATAATTTCGCCCACCCAAGGAAAAATCATTTTCTATAAGATGATCCACATGCAACCTATATGATTCATGAAAAACCTCAGAAGAGTCAAAAAAAGCCCCATCCCCATCCCGACTAATAGTAGAAACATCCAACCAATCCAAATGATCCACAGGGCAATCTCTCAACTTGCTTAAATGAGCTTACAATGCAACATTGGAAATTGAAGACACCAGCACATCAATAAATTGAGCAGGCATAAAAACCCCCACTGGTATATCCAAACCAATTATAAAAGAAACATTTTTTGACACACCCAACTCAGTGGATCCATCATCCATGACCTTATTAACTCCACAGGGAACAACATCCACCAAATTTTCACCATAAACACAACCACTAGGAGACTTCTCAAACAACAATAGGAGAGACAACACTAACAGGTGCACTATCCCCCTCTAAAATAATAGGAGGGTATAAAAAACCTAAAGGGACATAGGCAATAATCTAGGAGCAAATCGCAGACATAGAAGCCTCCACCCAAACCTCCAAAGGAGGAACCTAAACATCCACAACTGCAGAAACATCGACCACATCCTCATGCACCACCACACTAGCAATAGGCTGAATGCCATCAATACGGCCAACCTTAACATTAACATTATTCAAATTCAGATCATCATCCTTATTCAAAATAGTATGAGCTAAAGCTAAATGGGATTGAAGGATTGGGCATTCAGATTTGGAGTGCCCTAAAGACTTATAATATGAGCAATAAAAGGGAAAATCCTCCATAACCACTTGTTATATATACCCTAAAGTTTTCAGACCAACCCATATCCTATCAGGATAAGATTTAGTAACATCCAACTTAACAAAGACACGAGCCACCGAAGGCTTATAGCTAGAAGATATAACATGGTCAATCTTAAGAGGCCGACCAAACAAAGAACCCAACCCATACAAAATCCTAGGGGAGAATAGATGTGGGTGTAGGTTAGGAAAAGAATTCCATATAGGAATAATGGGTGATTCAATTTCAACATCAAAGGTTGGTGTGCACTTAGAAATATTCATGAAATAATTATTTACAAAATAAGAATGGCGTGTAAACACATGATAATAGTCTAAGTCATTAATAAGTTTGATTAACACATGCCTGGTATTAAGAATGGTAACAAAAAAACTCACTATTAAGCTTGAGGTTAAAAAAAATTTTCAAGTAGCCTCAAGCGATGGTATACGTGAAGGGAATTTGCGACAAAAAAAAAAAAAAAAAAAAAAAAAAAAAAAAAAAAAAAAAACACTCAAAGGGAGCCGCTATTGCTAAAAATTTCTCCTCCAAAATCCATAATGATAACAAACTACATTAAGAAGCAATTTTGAGATCCAATAAAAGAGAGGTCGAAGACTGACCAAATAAAGCATCGTAAAAAGGCATAGAGGTAGATTTGCATGCCATAAACCTAGGATTAACCAGACGTTTGCCCTCCATAAAAAAAAGTGATGAGGAGAAGCCAGCCAAAATAAAAACCTAAACAAAAATTAAGAAGAAAATAAAAAACGGGATTTCAAAACATCCCTGAGATGAGAAGAGCCACCAGTGGCAACAAAAAAAGTAACGAAGAAGGAGGATCTAATAGGGATGAAGACCCTAACAGAGCACCCAGATCACATGACAGATTTGAATTTTCTAAAGATATATGGTGTTTGAGATGTCACTAAGTTTAAATGTTTCAAGTTTCATGTCATTCATAGGTGTATCCAAGCTCATAGAATTTATCCAAGTTTTCTAGACGGGTCCTCAATTATTATCCTTAAGGTGTTGCTAGATTAAGTAGGTTTAAATCAAGTGTTAAGGACTAACCCTTGGGGTAACATGAAGGAAAAATGCAATAAATCATAACACACCATGTCATTAGAACTAGGAGAGCTTAGGCTAAGTGCTCGTGCGTTCTAAACATGCAAAAGATTTAAACAATAATAAAATAAGCTTAATGATGTGATTAGCGAATGATTGGAGTCCAATCATTCACTAATCCTCCCCCATGAATTCTGTCCACATGCATAATCCATGTTTAAAATTTTAAAAGATATCTCAAAATTAAAGAATTTAATATATATAAATTTAATTCTTTTAAAAACACACACACACACACACACACACACACACAAGTCACACACAAATATATATATATAATATATATATATTATATAATATATAATATATATATATATAAATATATATATATATTATATATATATTATATAGTTTTAAAAATAAGATAATTAAAAATAATTTAGAAAATTTAATTTTTGAGAGATCCACGGGTCACCCAAAAGAGGGTTGAAAATAATTTAAAATAAATTTTTATTTTGAAAATACATAATATAATATTTATTTAATAGTAATTAAGTATTTAAGAAAATAAATAATTGGGTAATAATTAAGAAAAGTTAGGTTAATATATATAAAATTAATTTTTAAATGAAATTCTTTAATTTTTTGAAAATTTTAAGGAATTATATTAATTTTTAGAATTTAAAATGAATTTATTATGAATTTTTGAAAGTAAAAAAAAGTATTTCAAATAATTTTAAAATAATTAATATTAAAAAATATTTATTAAATTAAATTAAATTAAATTTTAAATTCTCCTTAATATTCAAAAAATAATTTAAAAAGATTCTTATGAAACATAAGAAAATATTAGATTTAAATTTAAATAAATGTTAATTAAGCATTTAAATATTTAATTAATTTAGAATTAATTAAAATAAGAATATTCCAATATTTAACTTAATTTAAAATTAAATAATTAAAATTAGTTATATTTGATTGAGATAATTTATTATTATTATTTAGAAATAGTAATTATTAATTTATTATTTATAATATATTAATATATAAAGATTATTTAAAAGGTTAAAATTTAAAATTTATTTAAAATATAAAAGATATCCTTAATTACCTTAATTTTAGATTTTTATTTTTTAAATAATTTATTAATTATTTATGATATGCTATTGTTAAATATTTAATTTTTTGAAAATATTTAATATAATATTAATTTAAATATTAAGTAAATACTTAAAATAAAGGTTTTTTAAATAATTTAAAATATATAATATATTTTAAAATAATTTCAATTTTTAGTGAAAGGAAATTAAATTTTTAAAAAATTTGATATATTATATATATTTTTTGGATTTAAAAATAATTGAAAAATAATTATTTAAAGAAATCTAAATTAAAAAAAGGAATTAAAATAATTATAAAACTAATTTTAAATTAAAACGGTGGCTGAATAACACGTAGTAGGCTTGGATTGGTAGATTTAAACTGCGGACACAGTTTATAATCATTGGCAATGATTACCGCGCAGTGGGAATTAGCTTTCGTTACTTAAATACATGTGACATGGGAGCGGAGCCATCCAATCATTCGGTATTTAAGATTGATGGTCGAGATCACGCTGAACCATATTCAAAATAATGAGATTAAGATATGCGATTGAAATGAACCATAGAACGGCTAGATCTGAGCTGTTGATCATAAGATCAAGGGCTCATATCATACACAACGTGAATGTTAGATAAACCAAACCCTAGGTAGCATTTTTTAACTTGTTCTCTCAAATAACTTAATTAAAAGCGATAAAATTTTAAACACTGTTAATAGTAGTGAAGAGCATTTACGGGGGTAACTTTCACAGTCTATAATACGCTTAATGTAAAGCTAATTAACCCTAAGTGTCCTAAGCTAGTATTTGTAATTTTACCTAATCCATTGGATGGATTCAAGAGATCTTGAGTTCTCTGAGCTTGTTGAGTATCCTCGTATAATTCTTTAGTTGAAGTCGTGGCTTGAAATGCTCTAGATTAAAGGGTAGATGTGTTTGAATGGAAAATTTTTTGGTTGGCCGGAAAGCTCACTACCTGCAAGGTTTGAGTGGTAGTTTGGCTTAGGAAAGGTGGAGGGAGAATATGGGGGCTCACACATAAAAAATCTTGAGTTTGGAGAGTCTTAAGTGAGAGTAAGAGGAATATCCTCCTTAAAGTAACCCTAATAATCCTATTTACAACCCTAGGTTTATGATGAATGGTTGGGATTTCTCCTAGGGCTAATTAGGAGGGAAATAGAAGCTCCTTGGCCGTGGTTTGGGTCATGGGAGGAATAGGAATGGTTTAAATGCATTAAAAGGAGGTAATTTGACCTAATTAGTTTAAATTTGATCATGTGAGGCTTGGGTAGACCAAGTCATGGGTTTACCCAGTTAACATGGTTAATTAGACCAAAATAGGTAGGGAATTGAGCCAAGAATGAATTGAAATTGATTAAAACCAAAATAAGGGCAATTTGGGCTAGTTGGGTCAACCTAGGTTGACTTGGTCAACCAAGTTGACCCAAGGCCTAGTATGTGCTCCACAAACTAGGTTTTGAAACTGCGAGGTGCACCAAGAGGGGGGTGAATTGAAAATTCTCGTAATAAAATAACAATCATAAATAGGAGTTCTTATCTTTTTTGTTTTTAAATTTTAAATAAAAATTTAAGTTGATGTGGAAGCGAATGATTAAAGCATATTGCAACAATAGGTGGTAAAATTTTAGCTTACACAACAAAGAACTAGAACATGATTTTCACCAAGCATTTATAACAAACAAAAAAAATGCAAAGCATAAATAAAGTGCAGTAAACGGAAAAATCACACTAGAAGACTAATAGTGGTTTGGTCACTTGATCTATGTCCACTCCCAGGAGTCCTCCACTCTAGGAATTTCACTACTCAAAAGTAATTCACCTTTTGCCCCCACAGCAAGGCAGAGAAGACTTTACAATCTCTCACTTTCACCTTTCCCGGTGTGGCGGAGTACCAAGCGCTATGTTACTCTCCCGATGATGGCAACAAACCTTTCATTTTTGTCCCTCCTGAAGAAGGTAGAGTACCTTAGAGAACACAGTCCTTGAAGGATCTCCCCCTTAGAAAGATTCCCACAAGATCTTCTCGGGCCATATGAGGAGCAAGAGTATAGTAGGCTAGGAGCAACCGTGTAATCTCCCTCACACTCCTCCCTCACAAGCTCACCTTCTCCTTCCTCTCACCAACCCAAAATCTTCTCAAGTTGCTCTTTCTCAAGAAGTCCCCTTCTTGTCATGTTCCCCTCTCCTTGATACTCATTCAAAAGACAAATGAATCATATATAAATAAGGCTCCAAGAAACCCTAAATTTTCCATATATCGATTATGTTCGTACAGTACGATACAAGATCATATAGTACAATCAGTTCAAAATTGCCTTTGTCCTGGTATTAAGGAATATGAACAGGCAATTTTTTTTAACAATATTATACAATATGATACAACATCGTCCATTATGATGTGTTATTTTTCTTATGTTCGTACAGGACGAACGCTGGAACGCTGAAACGACTAAAACTCATCTCTATTCATCGTCTGGTACAATTTAATTTGTACAGTACTATATGTTAAAAATTTCAGGTTGTCCGTTACGATATTAACATCGTCTAGTACAATTAGTTCAAAAATCAAGGGATCATCTAGTACGATATTTGGGATGATCAAAAATAGACTTGGTTGGTCGTACAGTGTGAACCATGACGTACATTATTATAACCAATCAAAAAATAATCCTTGATTTACTGACTAATCATGAGGGTTAATTTAAATAAGTATTCAAATTTTCATACTGTATCATTTGTTCGTACAGTATGATCAGTTCAAAATTTACAATTTAAGAACTTACTTAAATTAATATGATATGAGTCATACAATACGATTGGTTCACATGTAGCCGTTGAGCCACACTAATTTGTACAGTACGATTAATCTCGTACACTACGATATACAAAGAGTTAAAAAAGAATTTTTTTACTTAAAAGAAAGCTCTCCCCCTGTGTGTGTCTTTGGTTGCTTAGTTTGCATACACTTTGTGGCTAGATTTAAGAAAAAAAAAAGAAATAAATGTAAAATACAATATTATAGACTTCACATCCTACTCTACCCAGTCTTGAGTAATTATATGTTCTCCCTGAAATGTTAGTACTCACAGACACGAGCTAAACTCAAGATATTCAATGAATAACAAAGTAATTCAAATCGACAATATTTGTCATCATCAAAATCTCAAACTAGGGGCCATGGACTGCAATAGGTTTGACCCACTAAAACCAATGGAAGAGGTCTTGGGGTCTGGCTTGGTCAATTTGAAAATGTCAACCCACTTGAACTAGGATTTAGGTGAAAACAAGGTCAACACTGGTATGGTTAAATATTTATAAGGTAATGGGTTAACAACCTTACCAATGCAGTCTCATAATCCACTGCTCCCCCATTGACGGGTAGGCTTGCAAATGCATGAAAGAGACCTGTATGGGTTAACAACCCGGAAGAACATGCTAACATTTTAGATGATAGAGTTACAGTGGAGCTATATATATATATATATATATATATATATATTAGGCGAGGGAAAACAACCATGTTCTAGAGAATGTTGTGATGGGCAAGATACTTGGGAGGAACTTCCCTTATTTTGTTCTTAATTCTAAACTGAAGAGGCAATGGGCTCATGTTACCGAGTCTTATCTTTTTGATTATTTTGTTTGTCTATTTCCATCTTCTTTTTCTAATATTTTTATTGTCTATTTCCATCTATGGAAGCACGAGATGTTGTTCTTTTGGGTGGTCCTTGGTTTATTGGAGGAAATATGATTGGTTTAGGTAAATGGACTCCCAAATTTTCTCTTGATTTGATGAGCGATATTTCTTGACCAGTGTGGGTTCGGTTCCGACAACTACCACTCCGATATTGGAATGCAAGGATCATTACCAGGATATATACTATGATTATTCAACCAATGCTGATAGATGCCCATATCGTTCAGCTGGAAGCTAAGAGAATTTGAAGTAATATGTATTCAACTTGATATGGGTAGGAAATTACCAACTGGTGTCTAGGTAGAGGGACTAGAGGGGCATTTCTTTAATTCTTTTAGCCTATGGAATATGAGGGAATTTTTAATCTCTGCTTCAAGTGTGTTCGATTAGGCTATAGGTTGGAATAATGCTTGGATGATATATCAGTCAGAGTTAGAATGATAACAAATATACTCATGGTACAATCCCAAGTTTCCCAGGAGGACTGGAACATTATGAAGTTAAAAATAGCCAACCTACCTTTAGTTGTTCTTCCCGAGCTTGGACCTCTACCTCGAATCCTTCAAATTCTTTTAAGAACAATACAAACCAGCTAAATGCTAAGTTTCATAATCATATCAAAAATCTAATTTTTGAACCAACTTTGAATGGTAAAGGTGTTAGGAATCCTTAGAGCTCATGATCATATGGGTATTATGTGTAATAACCTGAATTTTTAAAATTATTTTTTTTAAAATGAAATAATTTCAATTTCAGCATCGTGCCTTGTTAAAGATAGAAGAGGAGGAAGGCAAAGAAAGAAGAGAGAAAAATAAAAGAAAAGCTAATTTTAGTGATCAAATTGCTTTGCCATTTTTGTAATATTTGCTCAGATTATGGTAGGTGACTCTGATCTTACATCTATTTTTAAAGATTTTGATATCAACCATTTTATTCTTCCCACAATTGATTTTATTATATTTTCTCCCAATTTATTGAACTTCAAATGTGTAATGTTTTATATGATATCATATTTATTCTTTTTTATTCCATATAGGTTGTTAAACTAAGCTATTGTCCCAAGGCTAATAGGGGGGGGGGGGGGTAAACTAGTAATTTAAAAAATTATATTGGATTTTTATTAAAAACTATTTTAATTAATTTCCAAAAATAATTATCTTTTTGAAAAAGCTTTTCAATCATAATAACAAAATTATAGAAAATAAATATGAAAAATAAAAGACACAAAGATTTATAATGGTTCAGTCAATCACGACCTACATCCACTCTATGAAGACTCCCTCTTTAGGTATTGCACTATTATTTAAGTTTCTCTCCTTTTTCCCCCACAACAAGGTGGAGAATCCTTTAAAAATCATATCTTCCACCAATCCCTATTACGGCAGAGAACCACCATCCTTTCACACTCTCCAAGTGTAGGCAAAGAACCATCGTCTGTTTATACCCTCCAAGTGTTGGCAGAGTAATGTCGTCTGTTCACAACCTCCAAGTGTCAACAGAGAACCATCAAGCTTTAACACCCTCCAAGTGTTAGAAGAGTACGAAATCTTCTTCAAAGATCTTGTCACGAGCAACTTGATAGAAGAAGGGAAGAGTGATCAACAAAACACAAAGAGATCCTTACCTTTGATTAACCTTGTGAAACCTTCACACTCCACATACAAGAAATCTCTCTCAAACACTCTCCCACACTCTCTCTTTCACTTGCTCTTGAAAATTTTTGAAGAAGGATTTTTTTTACATCAATTTTAAAGGACCTTTATATGAAAGACATAAAAACTATCCAGAAAACTAAAATTTTCAATTTTGAGCATGTACGATAGTATGTTCATACGTAAGAACAGTTCAAAAACTATTGCGTATTAACATTTTGTGAATCTGTATGAAATGACTTTGTATACGATGATTATCTAGTATGAATCCAGTTTGTACTATATGAACCGTTAGAAAAATTACCCCACATTTTTGTACTCTGGATGGCGTACGTACAATGACGATATCATACAGTACGATCAGTTCAAAAAATTAAGAGTTTGTCTGGAAGAAAAGGGAACCATCTAATTCATACTCTGGATGACATACGTACAATGACGACATGGTACGGTATGATCCATTCAAAAATTTCTCAAGTTTATTTGGATGAAAAGGGAGCTGTCAAATTTGTAATCTGGATGACATACGTACGATGATGAAATCATATGGTACAATCCATTGAAAAAATTCTCAAGTTCATTTAGATGAAATGGAATATGTCTAATTCGTACTCTGGATGGCGTACATATGATGACAGCATCATACGGTACGATCCATTCAGAAAATTCTCAAGTTTCTTTTGAAAGAAAAGGGACCAGTCCAATTCATACTTTGGACGGCATACGTACAGAGAAAGCTTTGTATAGTATGATCCATACTTAAAATTTTTTTCTACTTGCAGTTTGTTTGTCTACTTGAAGGGAAAAATAACTGAACATATCGTCTCGTATGAAATGAGTTCGTACAGTACGATTAGTTTAAAAGAATTATAATTTTAAACACTCCCACAGTGTGTGTGTGTGGACAGTTACTCAATTACAATCACACTCTCTCAGTCTAAATAAAATTAAAAATACAAACTTCATTTAAAATAAATCCTAATATGATTCGATTTGACGTCTTCGACAATCTGAAGTATGATTTCCTTGAAATATTACTACACACAAATAACAAAACAATAATTCCAAAATATGTTATGAGAAATTATAATAAAAATAATAATGTTTGGGAATCATAAAAAACATATAGGTTGCAAGAATATCAACAATCGAAAACTAAGTTACAACTAACTCAACAAATTTTTTTTGAAGATTTTGGTTGCAATATTTCTGAATTTCACAAGATAAAAAAAATTATTAATTTTTGTAATAATTTTTCTAAATAGAAGTGAGTATTTTTATTTAAGCATACTGTTAATAAAATCATTGTAAATGAATATAGACATATGATTGATTAATAACTGGTCACTATTACTATTAAAAATGTGATATTAATAGGCATAAAAAATAAATAAAAGGAAAGTTTCACTAAGATTGGCTAGACTTACTGACATATACAGGATGGTGGGTCGATGGGCTTTCCTTTAAATATGTAGCTTGGTGTTATCTTTGGCTGATTCACATGGTTCAATGATTGGAAGTTGTAAGGAAATGATTACTATGCTACCAATAAAGAGTAATGACTTTATTTACTAAGCCAATAATTTATTTATACTCATACAATACTAAAAAAATGCCAATTAGGCCAGAACTTTTTAGTTCTTTTGTGTGAATATTTAAAAACATATCAATGAAGCACTAATCCTATTACTATATGTATTTATTATTATTGTAAAGATTTATTATTACTACATTGCTTCATTTTTACTACCATTGACTTTTTTGATGGCATTATAATGATAATATTATTAATAAGGATTGTTATTGTTCGAAACTGCTATTGATTCACTACACTGATTACAATTATTGATTCTCTAGTACTGAGCAAGTGATATATTGAACACGTGATTAAGATATTGATTAATTTGATAGTATGTATAAATCATTATATTATTTTACTATATTGATATAATTGTGATAATCTTTACTAATACTTTATTTTTATAGCTTCAAATATTTTTTTATTGATTGATAGTATTTGAAAGTATGAGATGCACCAAGAGGGGGGTGAATTGATATTTTTTGAAATAAAAAACAAAGGCTAAATAAGAATTCTATTTTTTTTGTAATTTTTAAAAAATAACTTAACTAATTTGAAGCAAAAGCTAGTGATTAAAACATGATTACAATAGCGGTGATGAGATTTTAAATCACACAACAGAGTTGTAAAATTTGATTCTCACCAAGCAGTTATAATAATTGTAAGATGAAAAAAGAAAATAAAATGTGGTAAATGGAAAAAGTACACTAGAAGATTTATAATTATTCAGTCACTTGACCTATGTCCACTCCCTGGAGTCCACCACTCAGAGAATTCCACCACTCAAAAGTAATTCTTCTTCTGCCCCCACAGAAAGGTGGAGAAGCCTTTACACAAACTCACTTTCACCTCCCCTGATTCGGTGGAGTGCCAGACGCTATGTCACCCTCCCTGTGATGGCAGCGGACCTTCTCATTTTTCTCCCTCCTAAAGAAGGTTGAGGACCTTTGAGGATGTTGACCTTAAAGGATCTCACCCTAGAGAGCTCCCACAAAATTTACCCGGGCCATAGGAGGAGCAAGCGTGCAACAGGCTTGGAGCAACTGTGTAATCCCCTCACACTCCTTCTCCCTCACAAACTCACCTTTCCTTTCCTCTCATAAGCCCTAAATTCCTTCAAGAAGCTCCCTCTAAAGAGTTCCCCTCCTTTGTCATGTTTCTCTATCTTCTTTCAAAAGACAAAAGAATAACTTAAATATCAGGCTCCAAGAAACCCTAAGAAATTTAATTTAGCTATTTCTATTTATACTGTATGATCACAGATTGTACAATACGATCAGTTCAAAATATGTTTCATCCCGATATAAAGGAGTATGAATAGGTAAAAATTCTCAAATACATCATATAGTATGTTCTAGTATAATGTGGTAAACTTCTTCTATGATGTGGTAAACTTCTTATGTTCATACAGGATGAATGCTGGGATAACCAAAATTTATCTCTATTCATGATATGGTACAATCCAACTCATACAGTATGATGTGGTAAAATATTTAGGTCAGCCAGTATGATGTATACCTCATATAATATGATTAGTTCAAAAATCAAGGTTTCGTTTGGTACGATCTTCGGGATGACCAAAAATAGCCTCGGTTCATCATACAGTACAAAAAAGTTCATATAGTATGATCAGCAATCATTAATTAAGCCTTGATTTAATTGACTAATTATAGGGGTTGATTTTAGCAAGTATTCAAATATTCATATAGTACGATGGGATCGTACAGTACGATGGGATCGTACAGTACGATGGGATCGTACAGTACGATCAGTTCAAAATTGAATGATTTAAAAACTTGCTTTAATTAATCTGGTAGCTAGGATTTTAGATTGAAAATGGATCGTACAGTATGATGGTGATCATACAGTACGATTAGTTTACAGAAGATAGTTGTTGGGCCATAGCATTTTGTACAGTATGATTTAAAATCATACACTATGATCTACATAAACAATTATTTTTCCCATAAAAAAACTCTCCGCTGTGTGTGTGCATGGTTACTTAGTTTGCATACACTTTTTATGGCCAGACTCAAGAAATAAAGAAAAAAATATATAATATTACAGACTCCACATCTTATTCTATACTATCACAAGTCTTCTATTATCTTGAGCAGTATGTGATTTCCCTAAAATGTTAATACTCATAGATAAGAGTAACATTCAAAATATTCAATGAAAAATAAGATAATTCAATTAATATTATTTGTCATCATCAAAATCTCAGACTATGGGTCATAGACTATAATAATCACCCCCTTTTTGATGGTGTCAAATAAAATTGTCGATAGACAAGATAGTATATAATTTTTTTTTAATGACAGACGAATATGAATAGAAACATGAACATGAAAAAAATATGCATCTCATTTTAAGTTAGAAACTAAAATAAAAAACATGATATGCAACAAGAAGGCATGCTAACTAAGGATAGACAAACTTCTCCCCTTTTTGACATCACCAAAAAGAGGAGTACAAAAAAAAAGAACTTAAAACACATCAAACATTAACTTAGTTAAAAAGGAATATCCTGATCAGTTGGTGGTGGAGGTGGCTGAAAGAAGTGATGGATGGATGCAAACTGATGATCAATTGAAGTAAATTCTTCCCCAAACCATCCCATGTCCTCCTCATACTGTTGGTGTTGTTCCTGGATATAAGAGTCAAGCCAGGTTTCTAATTGGTTGACTCATTGAATAATGTCATCGTGAGGATATACAGGTGCATGTCCTCTTTATAGAGTTGGTCTTTTTGGTGGAGCAGGTTCTCCTGCCAGAGCAGCCTCCCCTTCTTCATCAAAATGTAGCTCATCATGTGCTTGACCTCGATGAAACAAGATATGGAAGGAGGCACCCATTTAGAAAATAGGGGCATTGTCGGGTTCACTAGGATATGTTAACTGGTATTTGTTAAGAATAATGTATCATATGGTATCTCATAGGGATAGATTGAGTTTCCTATGTGTAGGAAGGAGAATTTGGGTTATGTTCTGGATATAGTAAATAATAAAATTATCTTCATCAAATATAGTATTAGACATGATTAGGTAGATGAAAATAGAAAGGATTGGGGTGTCATGCATATCCGATCTCCAGCTTTGGGTATTATGGATGTCCTAAGAATGTGTTGAATGATGCGAGCATTTTGGGTTAAGAACTACACAAGAGGTTAGTGTTGGTTTAAAGAAACATTTTTAAGAACCAAATTGATGAAACTCTAGTCAAACTCTTTTGTTATGAATGAGTGGGATCAAGGTCCTTCAATAGAAAGCTCGATATATTGAGTGAGGTCTACTTTCGTGATTTCTATATTTTTATGGCATACAAATGAAGTGAAGCTGAAGTTGTTAATATTTATCCTCAGGTTGGTAAGGAAATCACAGAGGAGCTTAGAATTGAATGGAAAGGCTAGGGTGAGAAGAAATTGGAAGGTAGTGGAAGCAAAGAGGCTCATCACCACAAAGTTAAGGGCTGCTTGATTTGGCATACAAGGAGTTATCTTGCATGCTTTGAACTTATGGTACGCATCCTCATCCTTAGCAAAATAAAAGTGATTGTAGTAGCAATGAAAGGTAGAGGAGCTTTCCAGGTTGATTCAGCCTCGTTTACTTGAGCTCCCAATTGAGTAGAATTAAGTGATGATGAGTGTAGCGAGGAGAGGTTGAGTGAAATGAGCTTATTTCCCCTCCCATTTATAGAATTTTTGACTATTCATACCGTATGATCAAGGATTATACAGTACGATCATGCACTTATTTTGTCTTGATAATTAGTTGGGAAAATGATGTCAAATTATACAGTACGATCAGTATCATATAGTATGATATGAAGGAAATAGGTTCATCCCAAGGAGTCATTAGTACGACTATTGAAAAAAATAATCATGTAGTATAAATGGGTATTTATACAGTATGAAGGACAATAATATCATACCGATCAAGTTTAATTCATCCTAATCCATTTGGACACATGGATTGTATCGTATGAAAGGGAGATATCGTAGAGTACGAAGGACAATTATATCGTACAAAATGATTTGAATGAATGGTCATATGTAGCGTACAATATGAAGAGTAAAATATAATATGATAGGAAGATCAGAAATCAAATATGGAAAGTTAGTTAAATAGAGGGTTGCTATCTATGTATTTTGTATAGATAGTACAATATGAAGTTTAATCATACAGTATGATGGGGAATAAAAATTGGTCATTTTGGGAGTTTAGTTATGTGAGTGTATGACGATAAGGAAAAACCCTAGAACAATTTTTTGTGTGTGTGTTTTATTTTATTTTGAATCATGCATGAATGTCTACGACACCTAGTTTTGTCCTCAAGGTGCTGAAGGTGTCATAGGCTAGTGGATTTATGAATATGTCTGCCAATTGATCTCCTGTAGCTATATGGTGCAATTCTATATCTCCTTTGGCTACATAATCTCATATGAAGTGATGTCTAATGTCTATATGCTTTGTTTGAGAGTGTTGAATTGGATTTTTGGATATGCAAATTGCACTAGTTTTATAACACAATATTGTGATGGTTCCTATGGGTAATCCAAGATCATGAAGTTATTGTTTCAACCATAGCACTTGTGCAACACAACTTCCTACTATTATATATTCCGCCTCGGCTGTGAAAAGGGCTACTGAATTTTTCTTACTGCTGGACCAAGAAACTAAAGATTATTGTATGAATTGACAAGTTATAGAGGTGCTTTTCCTATCTACACTACATCCTATAAAATCAAAATTTGAGTACCCTAAGATTTTAGAGGAGGTGCTGTGCCTAGGATACCAAACTCTAAAATTTGGGGTGCCTAGTAGATATCTAAAGATTCTTTTGACCGTAGTAAAGCGAGACTCTTTAGGGTCAGCTTGGGATTATGAATTCGATTATAAGATTTTAGTGGTCTGCGAGACTATTTAGCTCATTATATATGGTTTAAATGATTTCTAGTCAAGGAAGAGGTTCAAAAGTATGAGACTGATCAGGATTCCCCACATTCTATTTATTTTTATTTTAGTTATTCTTTTATGCTCAGAAATTAAAGAATATATTGTAATTGAATGATTTTTGAGTGTTGTATAAGATTTTGAAATAAGAATGCATATGTATTTTGAATACTATTATTTATTTTAGCAGATTTTATATCAATAAAAGAGAAACATACAGCTCTGTTGTTGATTTTAAAAGATAAGAAAATGATTCTTCCAAATTAAATTCTTGGATGTGATATTGTGGACTTTGGGTCCAGATTATCTGTAGGAAAAGTAGGCTAAAAACATGCGGTTGTCAATAAAGAAAATGATGTCTTGTTGAAGGCTGGTACTAGTAATTCTCCATAAAATTCTAGTACAAATATGAATAGACTGTCTGTTGTTGAAAATTGGAGGGATATAAAGAAAAAAACTGTGTAATTCCAATTTAGGATTACTCAGCTGTTAGTCTTTAAGGTTGGCACTAAATCTAATGTGCATAAACTTGATGGAAAAGATGGAGATAATAAAGCTTGGGTCTCTAAAGCCGGTGTGAATAAGGAGCGTAAGATGTTGGGCCCAACTGAATCAATTCTGAGAAAGAGGAAGGAAAATATATATGATAATGAGGACGACAGATATGTGTCCCCTTCAGTTGCTTAATGGCCTCCACCATCTTTTGAAATTGTAAGAGGGCTTCCAAAAAAGAGGTGATCTTCTATTTATATTGTTTGACAAGTAACAATGATATTTTCTTTGTGGGGTTGATGAAAATAAAAGTTGAAGTTATAGATTATAGAGAGGTGAATAAAATCATTGGAAATAGATGATTTTTTTTAATAATTTGTTGCTGGTGGATTGGGAGGCTTATTGACTTTTGGGAAGAGGGATGTGTATTATTTTACTGTTCAGGCATCTTCGAATCAAATTTTTATTGGGCTGTTGTAATCACCGAATTGTATAATCAGGACGGTTATTTATGTGTGCTAATAAGTAAGTTCATGCGAGGAGTATCTTTGAGACCTTTTTGGTTCATTTCCTATGAAGGAAAACCCCACCATATTGGGTGGAAACTTTACTTGTATTCTTATAAAGCAAGAGAAGAAGGGTGGGAAATGATTTATGTTTTCCCAATGGCCTTAATAAATGTAGGATTTTATGATTAACATTGATCTTCATGCTATGAATTTCATTGGACCTTAATTCACATGGCTTAACAATAAGGATGGTGCTAGTAGAATTTGGCAACATCTTGATAGATGTCTATTAAACTCATAAGCCCTTCAGTGTATCCAGTTTGGGGTGGTAAGACATCTTACTCAGCCTATCTCAGACCATTTCCCTTGATTTTGTATTTGGCAGATTCATCTATTAATATATAACATAGATGGCCTCAGTTTGAAATGCCAGGACCTCTTATCCTGCTGTTTGGAAGCTTATTTTCAATGCTAGAAAGAAATAAGATTTTGGGAGTTTTACTAACATTATCCAATATAAGTTTAATTGGAGCCATTAAACTTTTCACATTTGGAGAAAGAACAAGCTTAGGGAGGTTGGCTAATTGAAGATTGAATTACAAGAATAAATCTTAAAGCTTCAGGAGAAGGAATGTTCTGTAACTGGGTTGATGGTTGAGTAGCAAGAAGAATTGCATAAGAAGGTTAATAAGATGAACATCACTTTGAATAGAATAGCTACTTAGTGGTCATCATGCCAATATGAGGTGGTTGGAGTTAAAGGAGATGCCAATTTTCACTCTATACATTTTCTAGCCTCTGCCATGCATAATTCTAATCAGATAAACCAAGTAAAGTAATTAAATGGAGAACATCTAGAGGACCCTGAAGCTAGTTAGAATATATTCTTATAGATTTTTCCAGCTTAGGTGGATGGAGAAGGATGTCGTGCTTGATGTTTGGTCAGTCTTTCCTAGGAACCAGCAGATTGATGACAGGTGCAAAGAAATGTTGGTGGATTATTTTATAATGGAAGACCTTCATAATTTTATCAAATATATTATAATTAATAGAGCCCCTAGTTTAGATGGTATAATGACATCCTTTATCAAATTCTTTTAAGAAATTATGAAGAGGGAGGTTTGTAATACCATAAATAGTTTTTCATTAATATCTAGTTTAATTCCTACTTCATCGAGAGATGCTCTGATTGTCCTCATCCCAAAATTGGAAATTCTCTGGAACCTACCAAATTCAGACCTATTAACTTATGCTAGACTATATACAAAGTTGCTGCATGAATTAGTGTAACTAGATTGAAAATCATTCTACCAAAGTTGATTGCTGAAGAATAGGTGGTTTTTGTCCCCAATCATTTCATCTTTGACTATTGTTTTCTTGTACAAAAGATCTTCAATAGTTTCAAAAATTTAACCTTGAAAACTGGTTTTATAAATTTGGAGATTGATATTAAACAAATATATGATAGTGTTTATGAAAGTATGAGATGCGCCAAGAGTGGGCGTGAATTGGATATTTAATAACTTCTTTAATGAAAAGAATTTTTTTTATTAAATAATGCATAAGCTAATTACATTCACAATAAAAGGATAAATTATATATTTTACCAAATATTGTTAATCACAACAAAAATAAATTCATAAAAAATAAAGGAAATAACACAACATATTTATAGTGGTTCGATCAAACCTTGACCTACATCCACTCCCCAAAGTCACCCTCTGAGTATTACACTAAACCTTTAGTGAATTTTCTTTAGCCCCCACAGCTAGGAATAGAAGCCCTTACAAAATCACTTCCACCTTCCCCGGTGCGGCGGAGGAGCCAGGTCCTTTAACACTAAAGAGATCTTCTTCTTCCCAAAACTTCCCTCAAGATGAACCTTGAATTTTATGGTACTGAGGTGCAAGTTCACTGGAGCAACCATGTGAAATATCATTCACACTCCCTTGAAACCCCCTCTAAGGATCTTTTCCCTCTCTCAAACTCCACCCTTTCCTCTCTCTCTTTCAAGTTCTCTTTTCAAGTTTTGTCCAAAAAAAGGAAGCTTCAATGGATGCCAAAGACTCTTATAAAGTCTTATGAGAAAGCATAAATAGAGGGCCTAAAAAAACCTTAAAAATCATTTTAGCCATCAAAGATCGTATAGTACAATCACAAGATTATCAGTATGATATTAGGATCGTCCAGTACGATGTGCAGAATTTGACTTATTAATATAGTATGATCACAGTTAGTATTGTATGAATAGTTCAATTTACCTATTCATACTGTATGATGTCCAATTAGTAATGTACGAATAATTCAATAAAAATGAAGTACGATCACCAGTTAGTACTGTACGAACAGTTCAATTTGCCTATTCGTATTGTATGATGTCCAGTTAGTATTGTACGAACAGTTCAATAAAAATACAGTTCGTCTAGGATGAAGTATGGGATGGCCAAATATAGCCTCTGTTGATTGTACAGTACAATCTAATTTGTATAGTACGATCAAAATTAAGATGTTTTGATTGATTAATTATAGGATTAAACTACGCAATATTTTAAACATTGTACAGTACGATTATGTTGGTACTATATGATTAGAACAACTTTTCAAATTCTATTTTTTTTTTGAATTTAATGGACAAAGGGCTTTCAAATTATAACATATCATCTAGTATAATGTGGTAATCATATTGTATGATTAGTTATATTTTAAAAATATTTTTTTTTTAGGAAAGTAAAATAATTTAATTAATTCCTGTTACACAAGATTGTACAGTGCGATCCAGATTATATAGTATGATTCAAAGAAAAATTAAAATATTAAAACATATTTTTTGCTCCCCCTGTGTGTGTTCATGATCACCAATGTAACATACTTCATTATAAAGAGTTGACTCAAGAAATGAAATTTACAAACTCATTTAATATAACCAATTCTACACAATCTTGAGTCTTGAATATTCAAAAAATGGTGCTTGGTGTACCTGAAATATTAATCAAAACACAAACAAATATGTACTAGAAATACTAGGAGAAATAAAAGATTAATCAATATTATTTGTTTTTATCAAAATCATAAACTTGGAATCCCGAGTTGCAACATTTTATTGGGAAACTCTTGGCAAGGTTATGAATTGTATGGGTTCCATGTGAAATTCATTAATTGAACGATCCAATGGGTCATAAATTTTATATTTTCTATTATTTTCAATAGTATATTGTCAAACTGGATTGAAGCAAAATGTGGTTTTCTACAGGAGTGTACATTGTCTCCATACCTATTCATTATATGTTCTAAACTAGTGTCCAAGGCATTTCACCGGCGTGGACATGACTTAGGAATCCAAATTGATGCCAATGTTGACTCCATTTCACACCTATTATATGTGGATGATATCTTAATATTTTTTAAAGATTTTAGAGTTATTTTTAATCAGTTTTTTAGCATCTTTAAGGATTACATCTTATGAACAAGTTAGAAGATTACTAAGAAAAAACTAGTTGTTATTTATGGTAAAGCATTACTTAGTTGGAAGAATAGGAGAATGGACAAGCTGCTGGTCTTTCATTTGGTGACTAAAATTAATTATTTGGGGATTAAAATTTCTCTTAGGAAGGGAGTGGTTGCTAGCTTCTAGGAGACGCTGAAGTGTGCTAGAGATAAATTGAATACATGTGTGACAAAATTTGCCATTTGTTTGGAGAGCTATGCTTATTAAATCTTCTCTCCTAGCTCTTCTAACATTTTTGTAACCTATTATTTAGTTCCTAAAGGTGTGTTGAATGAGTTGGATAAATTATGTCATCAATTTCTATAGCAAAAGGATCCTGGGAAGCATGGTATGCATTTTGCTGCCTGGGAATCACAGGCTGCATCATGCTGCTTGGGATGATGTTTGTATTCAATCTATTGACGCAGGGACAGGTTTCCACTCAGCATGTATGCCACTAGGTCCTTTAAGGGCCCAAATGGTTTGGCAATTAATATAGCATCCATATTCACTATTAAAAAGGAATCTAAGGGCTAAATATGGATAAGATATATGGATTAGACCTATTGATCATGGAACTTCTATTGTGTGGTGAATTATTCTTGAGGGAGCTCAGTCTCTTCAACATTTAAGTTGCTAGAAAATGCTGATGACAAGAATATACGTGTGAAACCCCTTAAGTAAAAGATGTTATACTTCTAAACATCGAGGAACCTTTTACTGTAATGGTTAGAATTTCATTAAAGAAATTCTGCAATTAAGAGTGCTCATCTTAGAGAAATCCTGGGACGGGTGACCTCCTAGAAAGTTGCACCAACAAGATAAAATCATGAGGGCCTTATACAAAGTGGATAATATCTCAATAATTAAGAGTTTGAGCTATTATAATGGTATCATATCAAAGATTAGTTGGAAGATGAGAACTAAGTGTCATACAAGATAATGTGTTATGTCATGGGAGCCACCTATTAAACTGTGTTTGGGATAAAGTGCTACATGGCGTGAGTCACTACTTGAACTTATAGGGGCCACCTCTAGTATCATATCTACTTGGTGGATGATTGTTGGATATAGATGCTAACAAGGACATTAATTATTTAAGTGGGCGATATTGTGAAACCCCTTTAGTAAAATAAGATAAACTTAAAACATCAATACATTTTTTTGTGTACTAGTTAGAGTTCATTTAAGAAACTCCAATATTAAGCATACTCATCATAAAAAAATTTTGTGATGGGTGACCTCCTAAAAAATTACACCAATTGGATAAAACTATGAGGCCCTTAGCCAAAGTAGATAATATCTCAATAGATAAGAGTTTGAGCTGTTATAGTGTGTGTAATGGATGATGTATGGATTATGGACATACCTCTCTATTATTTTACAACCCATTATGATCATAACAACCTCCAAAATTTAAAAGTTACTAATTTGCTTGAAGTTATTTGATTGTAGAATGGCCTAGTGCCACTTAGAGGGTTTGGCCAACACCTTTTACAACTCATTCTAAATATACCATGGCACATTTATCTTGATGGTGATCAACCAGAGCTTATACATGTCAATATGAGCAAGTTTATAACCTCCATGGCCTTTGCAAAGTTATTTCAACCAACAAGAGAGGATCTTAATTGGGACAGGAAATTACAGATGCATCATAGAGAATAATTCTTCTAGTGGAAAATTGCGAAGAATGTTATTCCCATACATTCTTGGCTTTGCTTTGAGAGGCAGCTGAAAATCTTTATCCTTGGGGGTGCTAAGTGGTGGAGGATGTTGATTATATTTTTGTTAGATGTAATAAGATAAGTGAGATAATAATAAAATTTAATCAATAAGGATTGCCCACCACCATAATTACTTCCTTCTCAAATATGTGTGAATAGTTGATGAAACTAGCAAAGTGTAGTCTTGTGATGGGAAGAATCTATTGGAGTGTTATCTATCACCTATAGAGTGCACAAAATGCTTTCAAACGTGGTAGACCACAAGGTACTCCTGCTTTTATGGCTACTACGGTCCTAGCTACATCCATTCACCCATATTAGAATCCTCTCTTAGTGTACTGGGATGCTAATCGTCTTAATGACCTGCCCTATATTAAACATTGATGTCCCCCTCCTGATTAGATTAAATTCAATGTGGATGCTGATCTTTTCACTTCCAAATTTGCTTCCATAGATGTTATTTTAGAGATTATAATGGTAAATTCCTTTTGTCTTTTGAAAAGAATATTTTGCATTTGGATGTCATACATGCCGAGCTTCTTGATACTCTTGCTCTCAAAAATATTCTTTATCGGTGGATGTTAGATAAATCAGGAATTGTGATTGAGGGAGATAATACCAATGTCATCAAGTGGCTTAGAAAATCTATGGAGATTTAAAAAAAGGTTATTTGTAGAGAAGTTGGAGCATGATATCATCTTCCTGAAGGATTTTAGATAGGTCCTCTTCCACTATATACCTAGAGATAGCAAGGCAGTGGTTGATTTTTGTGCATCTTATGATACTTTTAGTGATTTGATTTGGAAATATGTTAATGATAGGAACCTTCCCTAAACATGTTTGTCTATGTTGAGGAAGAATAGTGGTATAATTGATAACAATTAGGAATACTTCTATTCTTTGCCATTCCTTTTATAATGCAAAATGCATAGTAAAATTTTTTTTTTTCGAACAACTAATTACATTTGAGCAAAACTAATGGTTAAACTAGAGAATATGTTAATTTTTTCAAGAATGGAATTGATATGTAATCAAAAATTTATCTTGATCACACACAAATCTAAATGGAAGAATGAAAAAAAAAATGAAATTAAATCTTGGACCATCCAAACTACTATTTCAGCAAACTTATTATCAAATTGAACGTCTCTAAGAGACAAACCCAACGACACCAAAATTGGTGCAATCCCAACCTAAATGGGTTCAAATCGAGGGCCTAGAGCATATTTGAAAGCTTCAAAACATTAATTAGATGACCAAATGATATCCAAATGTGACATGCTTATAGTCAATTTGAGCAGCTCGATTAGTTGAATCCATCAAAACTAATATCACCAAATTCTGATATCAAAAAGACACTCAAATGCTCAATAAATGATCCATGATCAAGGGAGTTGATGTCGGTCATCCACTAAAAAAGTCCTTTCTTGCCCTTGTTTGTTTCCCCATTTATAAGCCATGCCACTCTAAAAAAAATAATAAATAGACACCTCGTTCTTCACAAAGGAGGAAGAGATGAAAAGTAAAGGATCTCACTTATTTTCTCAAGCATACACCACAACCTAGATCTTTTCCCGACAACTGATCATTGCCCATAAACTATAATCCCTCAGACCACCGTCGCCCACTGATTACGGTCCCTCCGATCACTATCGTCTGCTAACTATGGTCCCTCTGACCTTCATCGCCAGTTAACTATGGTCCACTCCTTCCATAATTACCCGTTGACTATAGTCCCTCTGACCATCATTGCTTACCAACTACGGTCTTCTCCGACCACGATTGCCTGTTGCCTATGGTCTAGTTCGACCACCATCACCTACTTAGTACACTCCCTTTGATGAATTTCACTTGTCCACTATAGTCCTACTGACAAAATAGACATGTAAACACTTTTGTAAAAATATCTACCATGTAGTGAGCTCTATACAATGTGTATTTGCAACATTGAGCTAGCCCCCTCCTCCGAGTTGGGATATTATTTGTAATAAACAATCAATACTAGTGGATTCATTCAAACTAAGCAAAGCATAATGATTCTTTTTTCAAGGTTTTCCATATAAAAATCTTGGCGTCTCTTATGAATGTTACACCCCTATCCTTTATCTGTTTATGTACTTTATCTTCATACAATGCTAAGATGCTAAATTTTTTCTCTTTCTACTATTGTGTGTATTCCAGGATGCAACAAGAATGGATCAAATATAGAAATTTTTTACCTTTTAGTTTCGATCAAATGATTATAATAAAAGGTTTAGAGGCTCTAGCAAGTTAATCTTTCTCTGATTTATATTTGTAAACATTTATGTTGAATATTATTATTATTATTATTTGAAGTTAAATATATTAGAATTAATCAAAATATCAAGGTTGTGAAGACTGAACATTTAATATAAAATATAAATTCATACACCTAGTTTAAGTTTAAGAAATTAGGTTTTGGGATTATATGCAAATTTATATAATATAAAAGATAGAGAAGGTTGATTATGGAGTATATGGTTAGTTTATACAAGGTTTAAAGGCTAGAGCGTGGATTGGGCCTACTTTACATTTAAAAGCTTAAGTTTGGGATTATAGGCATATTTATATAATGAAAATGATTAGGAAAGTTAGGTAGATATCTGATGATTGATTAAGGATTAAATAGAGAGTTTCTATAAGGTTTAAAGGCTAGAGTATTGATTGGGCCTACTTTAAGTTTCAAAGCTTAAGTTTTGGGATTAAAGGCAGATTTATATAATATAAATGATTAGGAAGGTTATGTAGATGTCTGATAATTAATTAAGGAGTAGATAGTGGGTTTCTAGAAAGTTTAAAGTCTGGAGTATTAAGGGAACGAGTGGAAGTGATTCGAGTCAGCTTGAGCCCGACTCATTAACGAGCTCGCGAGTCGAGCTTATTGAGCCACGAGTTGTAGATTGAGCTTATACTCGAGCTAGTGTTTTAAATGAGCTCTAGCTCGAGCTTAGCCTAGCTGGATTCAAAAAGTCATTGAGCTCTAAGCCCTTGATCAATATCGAGATGACTTGCGACAAACCAATCCCTAGGTCAAAGTTTTAGATGCTTTTCAAATTTCTTCTAAATTACATATACCAAAAAATTTCTAATTTACTTCCAATAAACATAAAAATATACTCATCCATCATTCTTATTATTTCCATTTACCATCAAATGTACATACAATAATTTATATATTACAGTGCATGGTTATAAACCAGAACAAGTAAATAAATAACTAGTCATGGCTGTACCAAAATTAAAAAATTCCTTTATAGACTCAAATAGATCAAATCCTGGATCCTTGACTACTAAACCATTTCGTTTTCCCTTCCTAGTCATGAAATAGAGTGCATAATATGTGTGAGCTAACATAGCTCAATAGGTCAAACTCACCAATCTAAATTTTAATAATTAACTTATTTTGAATTTAATTAAATATAAATGAAAATTATAAGAAATATATCGCACTAAGCCTAATATTAATCACAGATAATAAAATAAAGAAAAATTTGTACTGAAAATAAACAATCAAGCACTTCATATATCTAAAGCAGAAAGTAAGAGATTTCTCTCAAGCCTTTTTAGCTCTCATCAGAAATAGATATCAAAACTCAGGCCTTCATGACTGCATGCGATACATATTACAAATAAGCTCTTTATGACTTCAAGTGCTTAACACATATCAGATATTCTAAATTTTGGCCCTTATAACTTCATGTGTATTAACCACTTGAACTTCCTTCAACATTAGAACTCGACAAAACAGACATTTAACCAAATAAGTACATGTCTTATGGCATTGAGTAAAAGAGACATAAATGAATGAACATTGACAATTCACGTAATGCTTTACTAGCAAACAACCAATTTAACTAATGAGAAAAATTTCATAGATTCAGAACTTTACTAGATTTCAAGTATTGTTTAAAACACTATTTTGAAACTTTCATTTTACTACAATAGTTATTTTGAAGGTTGGGATTATTTTCTAGCTTAATAAAATAACACACTTTTCAAATTACTTGGCAATTTTTTTTTTCAGAAAATACTTAAATGTCTAGAATGATTGTCTCTATAACATGTTGAAAGGTACACAATAAAGTTTAGCAAGTATAAAGTTATTCTGAATTATACACTACAAAATTATAAATTTAATCAGAAAAATTTCAAAATTATCGTATTTTTTAATTTTGAGATAGGCAAAATATAACCTACTTTGATTCGAATAATTTTAAGAATCTTGCTGACAATAAAAGGTGGACTGGAGTCACATAATTCCTAGTTTCTCTTTAGTATATTCCTCTCTCTCTCTCTCTTTCTCTCTCTATCTCTCTCTCTCTAGATGCTACATTAAGAGGAAATAAATAAATTGCATTTTAAAATATTTTTGTGGAAATGGATTCGTCTATAAAATTTGAACCTTGAATTATGACGCACAACCCTACTGTTCCATAGTGCTCTCCATTAAAGAGGACAATGTCGCAACACCGCCCTAAGTGCCACAACATTGAGTTATTTTGGCCAAAAGGCAGATAGTTTAATATCATGGAGCTGCCAAACTTGGTGCCATGATGCCTAAATGAAAAAAAAAAAAAAAAGATTTCCAAATCATGTAGGTAGACCCGTAAGACCCTCTTCAAAATAGACTCAAACACTCTCATATGTACAAAATACTCATAGGCACATGCAAGGGGTGATGGACATAGATATTAAAGTGGTTAAATTCACTAAACTAGGTTAGAATAGTTACATGTGTACATGGATTTTTAGTTGGCATTATAATCCCCATTAGAAAAATGTCATTCTTGACATTTCAAAAGAAAGATCAGTTGAACACTTAGGGATATAATTGTCTCATCTCGAAATCATTCTCCCAAAGGGCTTCTCTTTCTATTATGTGCTTCCACTATACCTTAAAGTAATGTCAAAATCTATTTGCTTCTTAACCTTCTAATGTCATATGCTAGAATCCTTCACAATTTTTCTTTATTGCTCATATTTGGGTATATCTCCACCTTATCTATAGGTACTCTATCACAACCCAACCTGACAAGACTCACTGATGGGATAGGTCCTATCATGTTGTCTTGTGGTTGGTAATTACCTAGATCTAGTTTTAGAAAAAAATAATTTCTTTTTAAAAAGTAAAATTTAAAACAAATAACAAACTACAGAGCTACAAAAACATCCAAAATGCTGAAATAAATTCATCCATAAAATTTGGTTTCTATTCATCATCAAAATGATATATACAATCATAGTACATGGCTATAAACAAAAGCTATAAAATAGAGCAATAAACTGACCATAATCATGCGAAAGATCAATAGATGAAATACATATTGACTTAGATCTGATCATGAAGTGCTAGTTATGGACAAATAAATGTGTTATTGATTCACTTTATATTTCTATAGTCAAATCTACCAAGCCTATTTTATACTATGCGGAGAGACAGACTAGTGTTACACTATCAACTTGAAAAGAGAAACATATTTATTTTCATAATTAAAACCAACACAGGGAATTTGAAATTCATCCTAAAATATAAATTCACTTTCATTTATCATTTTTAATATCAAATCAACTAACGATATGCTATAGTCTACATCCAAAAGCTTTTTCCTCTATCTTAGAAAGGAACTAAGATTTATTCTAATTTCTAGACACCCTATAGAGGCAAGCCTATATATTTAATTATACCTCCAAAGAGAAAACTCTTTATTAAAGTGAGAAATATAATTTTTAAATGTATAATGGTTTGATTAAAAATAAGTTTATCAATCTACTAACTAGGAGAAGATTTATATTTAGATTTAATTTGAATTTAGAATTCACTTAACCCTCCTATATAGGAGATACTGAGGTGTGTATAACTGAGTTTATATTTGTACAACTTGGGTGTATGTTTTCCTAGAGTGTCTTGTCCCTTAACATCTTAAACATAATCAATTGCCTTATAAATTCAAGATATGATGACTCTATTCCTATAAATTAAAGGATGTCTAATTTTGAAGGTTTAATAAAGACTATTAATTATGAAATGATATATAATTAACATCATATATGATGTTTGAAGAAAATGAAAAATAAAATCTTTATTCATTTATTTGTAACATAAACCCAGGGTCTGTTGTAAAAATATGGCGGCCAAGATCCACCAAAACAAGTTTGAATTTATACTCCTACGATTGAAATAAGTTTAAATGTGTTTGATTTTTATCTTATGGCTCCAAGTCTCTTATATGATTCCAAAAGATAATGTCTCTCATAAGAAGAGAATATATTTCCTTTTAGAGTCCTGTATATATAAAAACAACTACATTTAATTTTTACTACTCTTTGAATTTATAACTAGATCTAAATATACAATCTAAATTCTTACTTTTACATAGAACTTTTGTATTTACATTTATACCTAGGTACATTCTATTCTACTCTTCTTTCTGTAATAAAGAAAAGATGCCATAAACATAAATGTAATGCATGTATGGGTGCAATGTAAGGATATATAATTTAATAAATTCAAAGTACCCCAAAATAAATATTTATGCATGATATAACATCTAGAGTACAAAAATAAACAAACACACTAAGGATATGCTCCATGCAAAGGTATCCAAATGACACCAAAACATACTGCTGGCCTAGCCTAAGACTATAGTTAGTTGTCCTAACAAATAAGTTCTATAGTGTGTACAAGGTTTGTATGGCTTTGACATGTATAAAAGGTTTGATGCTTAAGTTTTTTTTGGATTTAAAATTTTGAAATCATACTTGTACCATCTCAAATTTTATATAGGATTCTGATTTTAATAAATATGAAACAATCTATGAATCAACATGATTTTTCTCTCATTATATATATATATATATATTAGATTGGATGTTTATTATGGATGTTCTTACTAGACATTTGCAAGAGGATGTACACTGGTGCATGCTTTTTGCATATAATATTTTTTTTTTGATAATACTAGAGAGGGAGATAAATATAAACTCGAATTAGGGAGGTCAATATTAGAGTCTAAAGCTTTTTGTTTGGGTAGATCTAAAATCAAATACATGGAGTATAACTTTATTAGTAACAGATCTTGTGGGAGGTTTGTGACTTTGAGCAATCAAGTTATTAATAAGTGTACTCATTCTAGCTATATGGGTTATATTTTTAAGATTGATGGTGAAATAAATATGGATATTGTTAGTAGAATTCAAGTTGGATGGTTAAAGTGGAGGGTTGCTTTGGGTTTGTTGTGTGAAGAAAAGTACCACTCAAACTTAAGGGAAAATTTTATATGATGGTGGTGAGACCTGCAATGCTTTATGCTGCATAATGTTGGACATTAAAAGAGAAGCATAATATAAAGTTAATTGTTGCTGAGATGAGGATTCTCAAGTGGATGAGTGGTTTTACTCTTAGAGACAGGATACAAAACGAGCATATCTATGAAAAGGTTGGAGTAGCTCCAGTGATAGACAAGATTAGAGAGAGTCACCTTAGATGTTTAGTCATGTAAAATGGTAGCCTTCCAATGACCCTGTTAGGAGAGTAGATGTATTAGATTTAGTCTATGTTAAGAAAGTTATTGGTAGACCTAAAAAGATTTGGTTAGAAAATATTAGAAATAACATTTCTTTATTAAATTGAAATAATAATTTGACTCTTAATAGGACACAATGGAGAAAAAGGATTCATGTAGCCAACCCCTCGTAGTGTGATAAAGGCTTGATGTTGTTGTATTAGATTGCATATGAATGAAATGAACCATGAATTAAGCAACATTTTCTCTCAGATTTTGCAAATAAAAATTGGATTGCAAATAATATAAACTAAGCCACAAAACTCATTTGCATTTATAGAAACTCTTCATCTCAAATTTTAGATATAATATTTATAAATCAGATGACATATAAACCAAATTATACTATAGGTATCTCATTCACATGCATTAGCCACAAAACTCATTTCAGATTTATTTAGGAATTTCATTGTAAGTAAATGAGATAGACCGTTGAATCAACTCACAATAAAGCCAATATTTATTTCAGATTTTTATTTAGAAACTCCATTGCAAGAAAATGAGATAAACCATGGAATCAACTCATTAAAGCCTCTACTCATTTCAGAATTTTATTTATAAACACCGTAACAAGTAAATGAGATAAACCGTAGAATGAACTCACATTAAAGCCACTTCAAATTTCAAATTTTTCTTTAGGAATTAAACTACAAGAAAATGAGATAAAAAAAGGAGTTCTCTTACATTTTTGCCACTATACATTTCAGATTTTAGTTTAAGAATTATATGAGATAAGAACATAGAGTTCTCTTACATTTTAGCCAATGCTTCTCTTACATTTTAGACACTGCACATTTCAGATTTTTGTTTCGGATTTAAACTACAAGAAAATGAGATAAAAATATGGAGTTCTCTTACATTTTAGCTACTCCACATTTTAGATTTTTGTTTAGGAATTAAATTACAAGCAAATGAGATAAAAACATGAAGTTTTCTTACAATTTAGGCACTATTATACATTTTAGATTTTTATTTAGGAATTAAACTACAAGCAAATGAGATAAAAACATGAAGTTCTCTTACTTTTTACCTTGGCCGATTAGAAGAACAAGAATCTTCTTTTGTTCCTTGTTTGAAGTGCTTTTTTCTTGGCTAAATGGTAGAAAACTACTGCAGCATTCTTTTTATTTTCTTATGGAGGAGACGAACAAGCAGTAACCATTACTTCCCCCATGGCTGAAATCTTCAGAAGGAGAGAGAGCAACAACTTCTTCATGTTTTCTCTCCTTTTACTTGTCCAAAAACTCCTATAGAGAGGAGTGAGTCACGTCCCAAAAGAGAGGAAAATCAGCCCAAATTTGTCTCTCTGTCCTATTGGAAAGGTGCAGCAAGCAAAGACTATCGAGCCCTCATAAAATATTAGATTAATGGCTTGGATGATTGCCTTAAAATGTCGTTGATGTCATATCACTATCTAATTTCTTCCATTAAAGACAAAGATGGCACCCATAAAACCTATGTCAAATAGTCATATTAGGTGGGAATAACAAAAGATAACTCCACCCTTGGAAACCCTTGATCCAATGATTAGGATGAGATCTCTTGCAACCTTTAGAGGATTAAAGAAAACAAGGCGTCCTTGCATGTATTCTTTTCCATTGGATTAAGAAGTGGTTATTTGGATGGCAAGCCCTAAAATTTATGAGTAGAAAGACCATCCTACCCTTCGCCATAGTGAATGGGTGGCTAGGATGATTTGCTTGATTTAAAAACTATTTGAGGGCTAAAGTGGGTTTAAATTTTACTTCACTTTGGGATTAATTTGAGATGAATTTATAGAAGATTTTGTATTTTATTTGTGCATATATATTCTTTCTTTTCCTTTTTTATATGTTTTATATGTTTTATTTAATTAATATTATTTTTTTAAATGTTTCAATTTATGAATTAAAACAATACGTGTTGAATTTTTAACGATATATCATTTTAGATTTTTATAGGGTTTTAAATTTGATTTAAATTTATTTTATTTTATTTTATTTTTACTTATTTTATATTTTGTCATTTTTTTTTAATTTGAAAATTTTTATTTTTTAATATTTATTTAATTTATGCTTTTATAAGAGTATATATATATATATATATATATCATTCATTCTTAGATACTTTCTAATTTGGCACATCTTCTTGTCTTCTCTCCTGCGGTGCTCTAAAACTCTGGCGTTATGGTTTCCTCTATAGTTTTTCGTTATTTTTCCTATTGTTTTTTTTTTTTTGGAAATTTGTTTTGTTTCTCTCAATTTGTGGTTTATTTTTGTTTTTCCTCTGCCTGAGGCCTTTTGGCCTTCAATGTTTTTTTGTGGTTCTACTGTGATGGCAATGAGGCTATCTTCAACTATCACGACCCCTTAGGGTATTCCTCCGGTAGGCTCTGTTGAAACTAAAAAAGGTTTTTTTTTTTTTTTTTATGCTTATAATGATTCTTTCACTAGAACTCGATCTTTTCATGATGTTTTGGTCGGTGTTGCCTCCACGATAGATTCTAGTTTTTCTTTTACTTGTTCCACCTTTAAAGGGGTTCCTACTTTATTAGTTTTTGAAAAGGATATTCTTAAACTTCCATCACCTTTTCAATTTACTTTAGTTAGGAAGTTCTCGTTAAGGCCTCCAATCCTTGATTCTTTTGAGGCATTTTTGGCAATCTAAAACTTTATTATTTTTTTCTATTGGTCTCTTGGACACTAGACATGTGGCGATTCAACTGTCTAACGATTTGGACAATAATAGGATCTTTGCTAGGAGATCTTATAACATAAATAACTATCAAATAAGATTATTGAAGTTGACACCTTAATTTGACATTAAAGAAGAATCTTCTATAGTTTCTGTTTGGCTTTCTTTTTCAAATTTGATACTACATTTTTTTTAACTTGCATGTGCTACATGTTTTGGGATCCATTTTTGGTCTTCCCCTTCAATCCGACCAAGCGACTGCTTCTAGATCAAGACCTTCGATTGCTAGGATTCTAGTGGAACTGGACATCACCAAAAAACTTCATAAAGAGGCGTGGATTGGATCTGAAGCTATTGGTTATCTACAAAATGTTGAATTTGAAAATATACCCAATTTTTGCTCTCATTGCAAAGTGTATGGTCATGCTTACAATGAATGCTTTATGGTTCATCCCAACCTTCAAAAGGGAAATAAGGTGGAGAAGGCTACGAGCATTTCTGATGTGAAGGACCTTAGTAATAATGATGATGCCATTACATTAGAGGTGAACAATGCTCCGATGGCAGTTCGAGACAACTTGGAAACTATACATTTAGAAAATCATATTAGTAATCAAGTAGAAAATGTAGATAAATTTCCCATGTTGGAATATCAAAATATAGATCCTATTGGTGGTTTAGTTGTTCATAGTTTTGGAGCTGAAAACAAGGTTAACTCTAGCATGACTTTAAAGGAAGTTATTTAAATTGAGAACATGGAAATGGTTGAAAACAAGGATGAAGTAGTATGGTTTGGTCTTATACAAAATCAGTGTGATTCAAATCATACGAAAGGGAACAGTTTTTAATTGAGGATGATGGAGAGGAAGAACATATTGAGGAAGGAAAATCCTACCAAGTAAGAATGGATCTCTAGTTAGGAATTCTTGTTGTATAAATGATGTTTCCTTGTTGTCTCCCTCGACTAATTAAATCCACAATAATACTGATAATGGTTATACCAAAGATGGTAGGAAGAAAAATAAAAACAATAAGCTCTCAGATGGTCAATCATCTAGAGTTACTCAAGCTTCTATTCCTACTTCTTCGAATGGTTAAAGCAGATCATTTGGAATATTAGAGGTCTTTGGATAGGGTTAAAAATTTATACAAGATTCATAACATTAATGTTTTGATTTTACTTGAGCCTTTAATTTCTTCTTCTAAACTGGCTTCTATTTGTATTAAGTTGGGTTTTGATTTATCATGAGTAATTGTTCTAATAAAATTTAGATTTTTTTTTGGAAAAATTGGGTTAACTTTAAACATTCTCCATGACTATCCTCAAATGGTTCATACTAGTATTAAGTTTCATCAATTTTCTTGTTTTGCTTCATTTGTTTATGCATTATGATCTATGATTACTAAGAGAATTTTATTGTCACAAATATCTAATTTTTCTAATAATATTTTAGAATCTTGGATGATTGGTGGTGATTTTAACTCTATTTCGAATCCCCTATGAGGTGGGTGGAAACCCTCCCAAATTTCAAGCTATGGAAGACTTCAATGATATGATCTTAAATGATAATTTGCATGATATTGGTTTTAATGGCCATGCTTTTATATGGGATCAAGCTACTAGGTGGTTGTGCTTAGATTGCATTCTTTTTAATAACCATTGGATTTCTATTTTTCCTAGTACTCACATTGAGCATTTATCTAGAACCTTATCAGACCATTCTCTTATGATTTTAAATATTTATATGCAGCATAATAATATTAAATCTCCTTTTAGATTTCATAACATGTGGCTTCTTCATGAATCTTCTCTTAATATTGTTGAAAGCAATTGGCATGCCCCTTTATTTCCTTTTGATAATATTTTTGGAATGACTAGATTTTGGTTTAAAATCAAAAGCCTTAAACAGAAGTTGAATTGGTGGAATAAAGTTGTGTTCAAGAACTAATTTTCTAATATTATGCATACAGAGAATCAAGTCGCTTTGGCTGATAATAATTATATGCTTGACCCTACTGTGCAAAACCTTTGCTTACTTAATGAATACAAGAATTTTTTATTTAAACTTCAAATGCAAGAAGAAGTCTATTGGAGACAAAAGATACTTCTAAGTTTGTTGTGGAGGGAGATAGGAATACTAAATTTTTTCATAATATTGCCAATCATAAAAAGGTTGCTAGTTTTATTTACAAAATTATTAATCCTGATGGTTCTCACATTGATTCTCCTAATTTCATTTATGAATATTGTATTGATTATTTTAAGAATGTGTTTAACAAGGACTTTAATCCGATGTTTGATGTGGACTTCTCATACATTCCTTATATTATTTATGAGGAGGATAATAATATGCTTACTAAAATTCCTTCTGCTGAAGAAATTTGGGTGATTATCAAAGATATAAACAATGATTCTGTTGCTAGTCCTGATGTTTTACGACTAAATTCTTTCAGAAAACTTGACATATTATTAAAGAGGATTTGATCAATGCTGTCATTGATTTCTTTAAGGGCAATCCTTACCGAAAGTTATTTTTACTTTCACTTCCATTGTTATTCCCAAATGTAATGTCACTAATTTCTGGAGTGATTTTTGACCGATTAGTCTTTGCTCCTTTTTCAACAAGTTATATGCTAAATTTATGATGAGTAGATTAGCTTTAATTTTTCCTAAACTTATCTCTTTAGAACAAACTAGTTTTATTAAAGATTATTCTATTTTTGATGTTATTTTATTGGCCCAAGAATTAGTGCATGATTTGGAAGCTAAAATTATTGGTGGTAATGCAATCTTCAAAATTGATATTACCAAAGCTTATGATAACCTCAATTATGATTTTCTTTGTACCATGCTTAATATTTTTGGTTTCAATAATGGTTTTATCAAAATCATCAAAAACTATATTGAGCATTATTTCATTTCCATTATTATTAATGGCAACATCCATGATTTTTTTAAGTCTGCCCAAGGTCTCAGGCAGGGGGATCCCTTATCCCCTACTTTATTTATTCTAGTGATGGAAATTCTTTCTAGAGGTCTTAATGATCTTTTCAAAAAGCATCCCACTTTACACTATCGGACCTTAAGTGGTTTACCTATTTTACATTTGAGTTTTGCTGATGACTTTATTATTTTTACTAATGGTTAAAAAAAAAAAGCTTAACATTCTTTTTAGATTTCTTCATCAATTTCAAACTTCTAGTGGTTTAATGTTTAATCCTCTTAAAAGTTGTTTTATTACTATGAAGTCTATTTTTAGTCAAAGAATTATTTCTATTTAGAACAATTTTGGCTTTATACACAAGCAATTACCCCTTAAGTATTTAGGCACTCCCCTTTTTAAAGGCAGGAGGAAACTGCATTTATTTGGAGACATTTTCTCTACTATTCAAGAAAAATTCTCTACTTGGGCTTTAATTTTCTTAATTTTAATGGTAGATTGGTGTTAATCAAGAGTTTTTTGTGTTCTATTCCTATCTATTTATTTCATACACTTTAACCCACATTGATTATTTGTAGTAGGCTTGAAAGAATTTTCAACAAGTATTTTTTGGGAGATAAGGAGGGAAAGTCGTCCATTTGTTGGGCCTCTTAGAATATTTCTCTAGTATTCAAGATGAAGGTAAGCTTGGTCTTAAGAATTTAAGTGACATGGCTCTTAGTTTTTCTTATAAACTTTGGTTTAATCTTAGGACTAAGAAAAAGCCTTTGGGCTATGTTCATGTTTGCTAAGTAATGTGCTGGCAAGCACCCTCTCTTGAGTTATTTTAAAAAAGGGAATTATTTTAATTGGAAGAGATAGTGATCCATTAAATGGGATGCTGAGAATTTTATTCAATGGGGCTTGGGGTACACATTTTCTTTTGGCAAGACAATTGGTTAGGGATCTACTCTATTGATAATATGCTTAATACTCATACTACTAGTGCATGTAAAGTTTCTTATTTTATTAATGATGGTATGTGAAATCTGGACTGCATTCTGTTCAAAAGATATAATGATGGGTATTTTAACTTAAAAAAAGTTCGGTATTCCATTAGGAATTCGCATGATAAATCTAAGATTTTATCTTCCATTTGGTATAAAGTTATTCATGTCTCTTATTATATTCTTACTTGGAGAATTTTGAACAACTGCATTCTAGTGGATACTATTTTAATCAAGAGGGGTATAAATATTATTTCTAAATGTCAATGTTATTTTCACTAAGTGAACTTAAATCATGTTTTTGCTAATGGTCCTATTACTATGAAATTGTGGTTGTTTTTCAATAATTTGTTTAATAATCAATTTTTTAATGATTATTATAATATTAAAAGTATTATGCAAGATTTGTTTGTGTCTTCTAAAGGTAACATGTGTAATATTATTCATGTTATTATTTGTTGGTAACTTTGGAAAAGTAGAAATGAGTCAAAACATGATAACTTTACCATGAATGCTTTGAGTATTATTATTAAAATTAAGGATAAAGTGAGACATTATATTCGGTAAATTTGATTAATGGGAGTAATTTTAATGGCTGCTTTGAAATTGTTGAGCTTTCATATTAATATTTCTTCTAATTCCCATTTTTGTAAAGATATTATTATTAATTGACAAAACTTCCCTTTATTGTTAAACTCAATACTGATGGTTCTTTTAAAACTTTGAGTGATGGTTTTGGTGGGCTCATATGTTATTTTAATAGTGATATTATTGTGGCTTTTGCAGGTCCCTCACCTGTTAAGAATGCCATTATGGATGAGCTTCAAGTTTTAAAGTTTGGTTTTCAATTATGTATTTCTTTAGGGATTACTAATGTTTGGATTGAAGTTGATGCTAAGCTTGTGATTCATTATAATAATGGTATTATTAATGGAAATCCCTTTTACTTCTACATTATCAGGGAAATTTGTCAGTGTCTTTCTCTCATTACCTATTCTATTTCACACATCTACAGGGAAGGTAATTCGGCTGCTAAATTTTTAGCTAACGAGGGTGGAATTTCCATCCTGAGCAAACTTGTGGGTTAGAATAGGCTTGACCGTATGGGTCTTCCTTATGTTAGGATCTACTAATTTTTATGGGTGGTTGGTTTCAGTGTTGTTCTTCTTATGAGTTGTTTTTATTTTTTGGGGGTGTTTTGGCCTTGGGCTCTTCTATTCAAGCGATTCATGAAGTATGGAAAGGATTGCAATCTTGTTGATCTAAACCTCTGGCCCCTTTTTCCTCCTATTTTTAGAGGTTAATGTGATTGGCGGGGCACTTAATTAGTATTTTATATCAAGGATCTGGTTGCTGCTAGATCATTTTTGTGTCTGAATTTTGTTGATATATGTTCTTTTATCTCTAAGATGTTAGTTAGTCATTATAAGCATTTTAAGGGTTACAACTTTACTAACTCTTGGGTTCTTCATTTTTATGCTATCATCCCTTGTAACTATATGGTTCCTTATTTTATTCACTATTCCAGTGGGTGCTTTCTATTCTTTCTTAGTTTGTGCAGCAGGTGTGTTGTAGGCGCGATCGTATGAGCTGTGTTTCTAAACTTGGTAACATTTTACTATGTTACAATATTTGGAATTCTTATGATGTTGTTTATTTATCTTCCTTTAGTTTGCTGGTTTACCTTTTTAATCGCTGGTGTTGGTCACGGCGTGATATTTATAATTTCTATTACCTTGGTTATGCTGGGTTGTCTCCTTTTCATCTTTGGATGATTAGTTGGTTGTTCCCTATTTTGTTCTGTCTTATCTTTAAATGGTCCACTTGCTCGAGGTGGTGGACTTGGCATTCTGCAAAAGATGGGGTTTGGTTCCTAAGCTTTTCATCTGCATTCATGGATGTTATTTTGTATCATGGGTTCAATTTACTCCTTGTTGTTTATTTTGGTATCAACGCTGACATGAATTGGAGGTGTGGGTTGAGGTATTCTGATTTAGTGGGACTATTTTTTTTTTCTATTTTCTGTAGCTTAAGGTTATTTATCAAGGCTTTTTATAATCTTTATTGGATTGCATTCAATATCTATATGGCCCTTCAAAATATGCAGCTGCATTTTCACACTTTCTCTAGTGGGCTGTATTCCCTTCTAACTATTTCTCCTATTAAAATTGTTTTTATTATGTTTCTATTTTTTGTTATTACCTTTGTCCTTGCAGGCCTTTTTTGCAGGTTTTTGGAGATTTTTTCTCATTTTGTGCAGGGTCATTTTTTGGTTGAGAGGAATGAGATGATTGACTTTTATCTTTTCTTCTCCTTTTGGGCTATTAATTTTAGCCTTCGTAGAATGTTATTAGGTATTCTTGTGTTTTTGTTTTGTAAGGACATCTGGCTCATAGGTTCATTTTTGTTTATATTTGTAGCTCTTTTGAGAAGTAGCGAGCCAGAGATCCTTTTAATGACCTTGTAATTATTTTTGTTGACAAAGGCCCGATGGTGGGTTTCCAAAAATAAATAATTAAATAAATAACTATATATATATATATATATATATATATATAATTTGAAAAAAACTTGTGGTTGATATTAAAAAGGAGGTCAACACTAATCAACATGCTCCTTTCTTTTCCCAGATCTTAAAAATAGAATGCAAAACCACATTGGGCTAAAATAGCTCAGCAGGCCTCAAGATCAATTTAAATTTTCAAATATTTCTTCCATTAAATATATTAGAATATTTAAATGTAGTATGATAAATTAATGTGTTGAGCAAAGTAGTAAAAGCGTAGCAGCTATCTAAAGATTTAAATAATATTAATAAGCAATGAAATAAATTGAAATTCATAGCATAGAATAAAACAAAATAGATTTTCTCGGTCCCAAACAAAATCTCAAAGGCTTCTTCTGGCCGCATATTATTTTTAATGTGCTTATAGCACCATAACATGCCCATAGGCACTAGAGCATGCTTTTTTCCACCAAAAACATGCGTTATAGGCACCAGAATATTTTGCTCTTTTCACAAAAATTTCTCAAAACTCTTCAATTCAAACCCTCATACACATAGTGAAATCATATAAAAATATATTTTATCATGTGGTAGAAATTAAAGCATAATTAAGTCAATATCAAAATTTTACAGTTTTCTATAATAGTTTGTGATATAAGATTTTCCTAAGTAGAAATTTACAGTTTCAAAACAACCAAATTACAAGAGATTGTCTAGAAGAATATTTTAAGACTTTAATCATACTATATCACTATTTTTTAAAGTCTGAATATAAATTCGAAAACCCGCAATGTAATTTTTTTTTAAAATAATTGATATATTCATAATCTAAAATCTCTATAAGAAATGAAAAGTTACGTGATAAAAATTTTACCTGTGCAAACTTATCCTTGTTCTGCACTAACAGAAATATTAATTCATATAGAAATTTAGAAGAATCAAATATTTTTAAAACTTAGACAGTCATAGTGTGACCTACCTCGATCCATAAAACCTTTTAAATTGTATTAAGGGATAAAAACTACCCAAAGAGGCCTAAAAACCTTCTTTCCTCTCCAAAATCTATCTCCTCTATTTTAATTTAGCTGGCATAGTCCTCAAATGGATGGAATAGTGGAATTTAAAATATAGTAAAGGGAATATAAAAAATTTTAAAAACCTAATAACACAATGTCGTGGCACCGCTACTGAGCGCCTATGAGCCAAAGCACTCGACATTGTGGCGCCAAATAAATACAACTCATAGATGCTACAAGGGGATTCCAGATTTTCCAATATACATTCAAACCTATGGAATTCACTCCACAAAACATGCAAACCTCTTTCAAACATGCATATCATTCTCAAACACATATAAAAGAGTACAAAACACAAAGGTTTAAACATTTACCTTTTTCAATTCAGGTTAGTATATATAAAATGAAATGCTAAATCTTGAGGTGTAACAACTCTCCCCCCTCCTAAAAAAAATGTCATCCTCGATATTTTAAAACTCGAATCTTAAACCATATAAATAAATTGATATACAACTATCTCATCTCATATTCCTTCACCCAATTAGCTTCTTTTTCAGTTCTATTCTTCTACTGAACTTTAACCATTATAATCTATTTTTTCCTTAATGTTTAGACATTATAGGCTAGAACGCTCTGTAGCTCTTACCTTTTGCTCAGATTTGAATGTACCTTGATGTGTTTAGTAGAAACCCTATTTTTAAAATCAAATACCCATTTTCTCAGAAGTGAAACGTGGAAGAGATTATGAATTTCAAACAAGTAATCTAGTAATTATAACATGTTAGCATACTTCCCAATTATTCCAACCACTTTAAAGAATCCAACGTACCTTGGAATCAACTTTTCTTTATTAGAAAATCTATTAATGACTTTCATAAGTTTAATCTTTAAATATACAAAATCTCCCACCTGAAATAGATGCTTAACATCAAAATATAATTATTACCTATCTTGTATAGTCTTCAATCTGCCTCTAATTAGATGTATCTTTTCAATAGAATTATCAATCAAATCAAGCCCAATAAGAATTCGTTCATAAATATTTATCCAATATAATGGTGTATGACACTTCCTGTCATAGTAAGCTTCATATAAAGCCATACATATGCTTGATTAAAAGCTATTGTTCTAAGAAAACTTGATCAGTGGAATGTGATCTTCCCAGCTGCCCCCAAAATCCAAAATAGAGTCTCAAAAGGTCTTCTAGTAACTGTATAGTATTCTCAAACTGTCCATCAATTTGAGGATGAAATGCCACACTAAAATTTAATTAAGTAGCCAAACCTTATCGAATACATCTTAATAGTTTGGAGGCAAACCTACCATTAAAGACTATAAGCTTTAGTATCATATATAATTTGATAATCTCACACACATATACCTGTATTAACTTATCTATAGAATTAGAATATTGGATTTGAATGAAATGAGTTAATTTTGTCAAGCAAAATTATCCACTATACCCAAGCAACATCATGTTCCTATCTCATCATATGAAACCCCATAGTAAAATTTATAGTCTTTTTTTCTCCTATTTTTACCCAAGAATGAGTAATGGCTGTAGAAAACCTCCCAGTCATTGATGATTTTTCTTCACTAACTAAAAGGATTCATATTTAGAAACAAAATTGGATACATCTTACTTTAATATATGCCACCAAAACATATCTTTAGATTATTGTATATTTTACTACTTCCTGGATGAATAATATAACCTGACTAGTGAGCTTCATGGAGAATAATTGATACTCAAATCTTTAGAACTAAGAACTCAAAGTCTATTCTTATAGAAGATAATACCATAATTAGATAATCATAGTTTAGACTTCTTACCATCTTTGATTAGATCAATCAACTTTTGATTTTTTATATAAAACTTCTTTGATTCCTAAATCTTTTCTTATAAGGAATACTTAAAAATCATCTAAGATAATATATTAGAATCTTGATCAGTAAAAGAAATTACCTTCAGTTGTAATCTCTCTATATCTCATATTAGACATTCATTAGAATTAAATTGAATGTATGAAAATATAAAAGACTTCGTACTTAGAGCATTTTCTACCCCATTGAAGGAATAGATCATATTGTGTTGTCTTATCACATGCAATTCCCAAGATCTAGTTATATATATATATATATATATATATATATATATCTTTTAATATAAATGCTAAAATAAACAACATGAAGTAGGGCTACTAAAACATCTAAAGTGTTGAAATAAACTCATCCATAAAATTTGTTTGTCATTAATTATAAAATGATATATGCAATCATAATACATAATGATGTAATAAACTAGCCACGACTATGCAAAAATCAATAGAAAAAAGTATCTATGGACTCAGATCAAATCAAGAACCACTAATCAATAGTCTCCTTCACTTTCCTAGAGCCTAAAAATAAAATCTAAAATCATCGCAAGCCATAAACATCGATCCAAGTTTCTAAATATTTCTTTTAGTAAATATTTTTTATAATACTTAAATGCATTATAATAAATCTCCATGCTGAGTAAAATAATAAATAACTATATAATGATTCAAGTAATAATATTGAGTAGTCAAATAAATTGAAATTTATATCAGAAAATAGAACATAATAAAATTTCTTGGTACTGGATAAAATCTCAAATGATTCTAGCTTTTTATGACTCATAATATAGTTTTTGATGGGGGTGATTGATGCTTACAATACGAGCTACTATGTAAATTGCTAAGTTTAAAATATGTTTAGGTTTTCTTTGACATGAAATTAATATAAGTCCACTAAAATTTGCAAGTTTACTTGCTGAATCAAGAATAAAGTAATAGAATAGAGTGTCAAGCCCACGAGAAAATGTTCTGCTTAATTACAAGTTAATTGATATTGTCAACTTTAAATGCACAACTCATCTACTAAAGATAAAAGGATATTTTTTAGGTTTTTCTTACTAAAATAAAAACTTAAAAAGAATGTTGATACTTATGAAAATAAATTATTTTGGATAATGAATGTATATAACATAACTTTCCTACTAAGACTCTTAATTATAGATGTGGATAATAACATATGCATTCCTAAATATCTGTCTATCTTATAGGAGTGAAATGAAAGGTTTATGACCTTCCTAAATTTTTTTATATACATAAAACCTAGAATAATCAAACATCTTATGGCTAGGCATGCCAACGTACAATTTCAATACTCTTGATTATTCCAGCATTCATCTGTCATGGTTATACATTTCACTATATTTTTATTGTACACATGGCCATTATATGTATTAAATAAAGAATAAGATATAATGAAAATATTGATACATTCATCAAAGAATAAGATTCTACATTAATAAATGTTATATTTTCTATATCATAACCCAAAACTAGAGAATTATCCAGAAATATAAGAAATAACAAGCAAACTCATCTTCATTTTATTCATTGGAAGAAAATACATGGGAAGAGTAAAAAAAAAATTATCACTTATGAGGATCAAATTATCTTCTCCACACTCCTTCCACCAATAATAGAGTATCTTATGCAAATAGGCTAATATTTCTACAAGGAAAAATATCTTGTACTACCCTAGCCTCACTTAGACTTTACTTTAAGGGGCCACTAAAGAAACACACTTACAAATACAAAATTTCACACAAGTGATAGTCTTCTCAAATAATAGAACTAAAAAACTATTTATAAGAAGTACATAGACATACTAAAGCGTTGTGGCTCTTGATAAGGTGGCATCATAATGGTGAAGAATGAACTAGCGCCTCGATATTGTAATATTTGCTCATTGTGGTGTTGGCTGACCTGGCATAATTAATAATTGAAACAGTACATATTTTAGCTAAATTGATAGGGCTCCTCACATTAAAAACTAATCTTCCATGCTTCTATAGAAGTTTGAGCACTATGGTGCTTGAATATGATTTTGGTGTTGAGGCGTTGTAAGGGTTGGTGCTACATCATTCATTTTGTTAAGGCTCCCAGCACTGTAGTGCCGAATTATGGTGTTGTAGTGCTATTTAATTTCGCGGTGTTGACAGTGATGATGTTGTTTCAATAATGCAATTTATGAACCTGGTGCCAGGGTACCATAAACTTGTACGCTATAGTAATTTTGATGATAACGCCATGGTGTTTGTTACCACTTGTATTTTCTTGCCTTCTCATGTATATTTCTTGCACAAATACCACTAAAATCATATTTTTATTGGATTAAACACAATGAATAATAAATAATTTACACTTAATAAATTTTCTCTGGCTTAAACTCTTACTTTTCCTCAAGAAACTAGAAAAATCACCAATTGATCACTCAATAGCAAAAATCAAAATTTATAATTTAAAATCAATAAAATATAAGATTATACATCACAGTCTAGAAGTAAGTTCATATAAACAAAGTTATAATTCTAATAAAAAAGTTCATAATAATTATCCCAACCAATCACCTTTGTTATTGCTTATTTTTAATTCTTTTCAGTAGGTATGTAAGTATAAAATTGAATTTTAAATTTATAAATGAATAATGTAGCCTAGGAATTAGTTGTGTTTGTAGTTTATTTGAAAGTTTACTAGTGCACCAACATATGTACTTGTTCACTTACCTTATTTTATTTGATTTAAGTATTAGGACGCATTTGAATTTAAGCTTTAGCTGATACCAATTTTTGAATATGCTCATCTTTTTCTATATATATATATATCATTTTTTTTAGAATTTTTCATGAATTTCACTCTTTCATACTTTTGGAGTTCATAATTAATGATTTTGAATATCAATTTTTTCCTTTATCATCTTGCAATACAAAATTTAATTGAATATAAGAATTTAATAAGACTACTAGTTCCATTTTCAAGTTACTACAATTCTCTTAATTTAAGCTACCCATATCTATTCCTTAAACTTAATTATTCATTACTCAATTAAGTGGTCAATGCACTAATGTATAGTTTCTATATTTAATAACAAGTCAATAGCTTAAGTGATCTATGTTAATTAATTATTAAATTTTCAAATTATGAATTATTATGTAATATTTATTCAAACTATTATCTAGAGTTTTATTATTGTCCTAATTTTATATGATTTTTATTTATCATTTTTATTTTGGCTTGGTAAATAGTTAAAGTGCAAATATTTGAAGAGGACATCATATAATAGTTTAAGCATAAAGAAATTAAACTAAATGTAAATAACATAACTACAAAATGCAAATTAAAATTAAAAAAAAAACTTTTATATTATAAAATTACAAAATAAAGAAAACACTACACTTTAAGAAATGAATTAAATAATAATAAAGAACTTAAAAAAAACACAAGTGGGTTGCTTCCCATCAGCACTAATTTTATATTCTTCAGTTAGACTTGTCTAGAATTATCATTTTGGCTCGACTACATTATTACCACTCATCAAGTGGTTACCATGATGATCAATCTCTTTCTCCTTAGGGTTAATTCTAGGTTCTACTAATAAAAGAGATTTCAAAATATACTAATTGTGTTTCCAAATTTTTTATTCAAGCACCTTGAATTTGTAATTGAGTTCCCAATTGAATCACTACCTCTTTGAAAGGTGTCTTTCTATTCAGAAAATGATTTCTTTAATTAAAATCTAGGGGATAATAAGGCCTAAGATTTCCTATAAGTTGTAATGGATTATTCCAATTTCCTGTTTGAATAGATTGACCTACTGTGGGCCTTCAAAAGGACACCACTCAGTGAGGACAGAATGCAAAGGGTATGATCGCACTATCTTGTAGGACAAAATGGTCCAAGGACTTTGCACTTTTTATAAGATAGACAATGTGAGGGTATATGAGATCATACATATAATTAACCATTGATGATAATGGCTTTCACCTACGCACCTCAATGGGTAATGATATGTATAACCTGATCAAAGTTACAAGATACCCCTCATCTGATACATCAGCTCGAATGGGGTTTATTTGACATGGGATTAAGTTTCTCATGGGCGCAAGCCCTTGTGGTTAATTACATCTTAAGCTAGGACATAAGAAGAATCTCGATTAAGGACTATACATTATTATATCAAATGGGATTGACACATAGGGAGGAGTCTTGGAGCTTCTGATTTAGAGGGAAGGAAATGCTCAACTTTGTTTGGTCGACATACACAACTCATATCATCATTCAAAAGAGCTAAGGTAAAGAAAAAGAAACTAAAGGAAGATTACACTGCACTCTAAGCATATAAGAGGGAAAGATGGAGGTGGCGTCAACCATGTAAAAAAGATAGGTGAGATTTATAGCCTCTGAAGGATAAAAGACTTACCTGTCAATAAGGCATACTATGGGACAATAGTAGTAGTAGTCTTGAACCCTAAATCTAGAGTGATTTTAACATTCTACACACAATACTAACACCTGTGTCATAGCTAATACATTATTGACTTATATCATACCTGAAAAGGAAAGCCAACTAACCACCTAGTCGTATAAAATCTATGGTGTTTGGTCTTTATGAAAGATGGGTGAGTGGATGTGTCTTTGGAAATTAATGATGATATTTAGAAGAGATTCCTAAGTGGTCTTATACTTATGAATCGTATTATGCTTCTAAGACTAATGTAATTAAATTTTGATTTTTAGTTAATTTCTAATGTAATGCATGCTAGTCAAAATCTCCAAATTAGAATTGTATGAAATTTTAAAAAAAGTTTTCAAATTAAATTTTTAAAAGACTAGACTTGTCCAGGTTTAGCACCTCATCCTCATAGGTGGGGAAGCATCTAAATAAGGAAAGAGGTGAATGCATTAAGATGCATACGACTCTGGATGACCTACAATTCAATTTCTAGATCATTATCCTTTTATGATATTTAATTTCTAAAATTTTTAAATTTTAATTATGATTAGAAGAATTTTATCACTAAGAGCCAAGTGAAATTAGACATAAACACATGTAAGAAAGAAGATTATAAAAAGTATGTCATTTCTATTTCATAAATAAAGTAAACAAATCATCAAAATAAAACATCAACTAGAGCAAAAATTATTCAAAAGTCCATGGCAAGTTCCATATAATATACAACCTAGGGTTTGCAAAAAAGTAATAGTGGTCATGCTCAACCAACAAGAACCTGGATTCTAATCCTATAGAACGATGCAAATCTTAAAAAAAATAAGGCATTTTTACTTGATCTTTGTCTTCTAGCTCCTCTGTTTGTCTCATTTCATCAACTTCCTCATAATATGTCTTCTAGAAAAATATCCAAATGAAAATAAATTCCATGTAAAGGGGATTTCTTTTCTATTTGGATCCCTTATATTTAAAAATATATATATTTTTATATTTTCACAACTCAATACTTTGAATAAAATTACATAAAAAATATAAAATGAAAGGTCTAGACTCTCCTGTAAGGTTAACTTAAACAGTTATAATCAAATATCCCAAGTAATTATATATGAAATTAAAAGTGCTCAAGCCAACCACACTTGGCCATGCTCTTATTTATTTGGGGCTTAAGCGACTGAAGCACTTGTAGATATTATATATAATTTATTCAATTTCATCCCTCCCTTTTTAGCACTATATGAGCATAGACACCTACACAAAGTATCATAAGTATAAAAATTGTTCTAAACCTATGGGTAATCTATCAGCGTTCATATCATAGAGATAACATAGTAATTAAAATAATCATCACAACAATCATCATAGAAAACTAAAACAACCAGCGCATGTGTCAAAAACAAATAACCACATCACAAAAATAGAAAAATAACACTAGTCTAACCTAAAGCTAGAAATTGTTTCCTAACAAACAGTTATATGTGTGTGTAGTAGGCTGTGCAAAATTGGGTATGTCCTGTGTTGAATAATTAGTTCATGTTATTTGTGATTTGATTTGATAAAGGCCAAAGGGGAATTTTAATTATAGTTTAAATATTAGTATGTTGAGGTTAATTTTAATTAATTTTGTTGGTTGGTTAATTTTAATATTTATAATAATATTCTCTAAAATTTAAGTTGAATTAGTAAATTTTGGAATGCCCGAGGTTATCCTATCAACTAGATCAAAGGGGTCCAAAGTTATCATTTAGAATCCAACTACATTATGGAGTCCTAGTATTTTTTTTTTAAATATTAGATCCTTTGGGGAGTAATTAGGATTTAAGTTTGCTAGATTTGGAGTTTTCTACACAAAGTTATGATTTTTAAAATTTTGAGCATAGCTATTGAGCTATAGTTGACCAAGGAGCTGACTTTTTTAATTGGGTCAATTTCTAAAATGTTTATCTTTTTTAATAAATACTATATTTTAATTGGAGTTGAATTCCTTTTAGTTTACTCAATTTAGATTTTTATGTAATTAGTTATGATTTTTCAAAGTTTGGGTACTAGATGACTTAATAAAATTGTTTAATTAAGGGTATTTATTTTAGGGATTTTCATTTAAATGAAGTCAAAACTTCTTAAGATCACCTATAAAGGTTAGGCATAACATAAGAAAGTGTTTCATATTGTTTAGGAAATTTTTTTGAATTTTAATAATTTTTAATTAATTAAATTAATTAAAGGGTGATTTTTAATCAAAATTAAATTAGAGTCTGAATTATGGTCCAATTAAGGTGCCTTTAATTTTCCTACTTTAAGAATTTAATTTTGAAGAAAATGATATATTATTTTCAATTTCTTAGTTTAATTTGGTTTTATTGGAACTTTCAGAATTTTTTTGGGGTTTAATTAAAGGGGTAAATTCAAGTTAATTAATTAAGTGACTTAGAGGGTCCTAAAAATTTCTAGGAAATTCTTGGGGGTCTGAGATGTCACTAAATTTAAATGGTTCAAGTTTCTTATCATTTGGAGGTGTACCATAATCTCTCAAATTTCTCAAGGTTCTCTAAATAGGTCCTTAGGTATTATCTATAAGATGTCCCTAGGTTGAATGGGTTCAAATTAGATGTCATGACTAACCCTTGGGTAAAATATATAAATGAAACACACAATTACAAATCATTACCATAGAACCAGTATAACCCTAAGCTAAGTACTCATGCATCCTAAACACGCAATTTTTGAACATAAGACATTTAATTAAAAACTAGACTAGTGAATAATCAAGATATGATGGTTCGCTAATCAACCCCATTAATTATATTCATTCAAGCTTAATCTATTTTTGAAATTCCGTAGGACCTCTCAATACTTAAATATTTAATATATGTATAATGTAAAAATAAAACTTCAAAATACATTTATATATCAAAATATAAGCTTTGATATTAATATTTTAAAATATCATTAAATAGTTTCAAAATATTTTGAGAGATCCACTAGGCATTCGAAATAATATAAAAATAAAATTTAAATTTTGAACATATTTAATATAATATTAATTAAATATTAATTTAATATTAAGATAAATGAATAATTAAGATTATTTAAAATAATTTAAGTTTTGAATTTTAAAATTAGAATAATTAGTTTTTTGAAAATTTTAATGTATTACGCTAAAATTTAATAATTTAAATTTTAATTGTTTTGAATTTTTAATGTTTAAGATTATTTAAATTATTAATATTAAAATATTTCTTAAATTAAATTTAATTAAACTTAAATGTTTCTGAAATTTGAAACATTTAAAATAATTTTATTTAATATTTTTAAAATTATTTAAACCTAATTAATTTTAATATTATTTAAATATTTAAAGGTTTAATTAATTTAGAATTATTTAAATATACAATATATCTTAAAATAATTTTAATTTCTAATTAATATATTTTAAAATAATTATTTAATTATTTAAAATATTTTAATGAAAAATTTAATTTAAATATTTAATGTTTAACTAATTATTTCAATATTTATAATATAATTATTTAAATCATATTAAGTATTTTATCTTAAGATTTATTTTTAAATTATTAAAATTTTATTTAATAATTTAATTCAAATATTTAAAATAAATTTTTGAATTTTTTTGAATATAAATGGATTTTTGTTAGTTAAGGTTAATTAAAAATATCACATATTAAAATTTTGAAATAAATCAAAATATATCTAAGATAATTTAAATAATTTTTTTAAAATAAAGTATTTTAAATTTTGAGAAATTTGATATTAAATATTAGTTTTTGTTATTTATATTTATTTTTTAATATTATTTTGAAGTTTTTTATTTTTAAAAATATATTAAAATTAATCTAAATTAATTAATATAAAATGACGACGTCGGCGCTATATGGCAGCTTCTAGTTGGCTATCCTAAACCGCAGACGTGGTTCATAATCATTGGCAATAATTGTGCCACTACACAATCATTACTAATGATTACTATGATGCAGAAATCAACATCGCGACACTTAACCACATAGGAGCTCACCCTCAATCATCTGGTCATCTGTGGTATGGAATGAATCTTGTTGATCACACCAGATAAAATAAATGATCGCAGGATCAGATCTGCTATCAAACGAAGCTGCAGAATGATAAGATTTAAGTTGTTAATAAACAAATTAATGACCCATATTTCACACAGTTCAAGCTTGCATAGACCGAGCCCTAGAATGGGTTATGTGGCTCATTCTTTTGATTGAATTAACCAAATGAATTGTAACTTTAAACCTATATAGCTATTATGAACATAAGTCGTGGGAGACAAGTTTTACCGCTTAAAAATCACTTATTAAAAAGTTAAAATTTCTAAGTGATTCTACCTAAAATTTTTATTTTACCTTGATTTAATGTGCAATTTGAACCACTTAATTGATGGTTGTGCTTGTTTACTGTCAACACTTATTTCCTCTTTAAAAATCGAGGTCTGAAATGCCGTTGATTAAATGATATCATCCTTGGACAGATTTAAGCTTGGTTCATCGAGAAACCCACTGGCAATGGCCTTGGCTAGTAGGGTTTGAGTTAGGATAGGTAGAGGGAACCAAGGAAAACTTAATGGAATAGTCACCAGCTCTTGGGAGGCTTTGGGCAAGAAGAATATTCAAGACCTTTTCTAATGAGGCCTCATGCCTCTATTTATAGCCTTAACCTAGGATGGATGGCCATGTTTTCCTTCCCAGGATTAATTATGATAGATCTAAGCTCTCTTGGCTGTGCTGAGAGTAAAGGGAAGACTTGGGAGTGCTTAAATGCTATGTGGGTCAAGTATTTGACCTAAATTGATAAATTTTGACCAAATTAAGGTTGAGTGACCAAGTCAACTATTAACTAGGTCAACATGGTCAAAAAAGCTCGAATTAATTAGGAATTAAGCTCAAGGGGATTTAAAATTGATCTAAACTCAAATAGGAGTGATCTTGACTGGCCTGGTTTTGGTTGACTTTGTCAACCAGGCTGATCCAGAACCTAGGTTTAGGCTCAAATAGTTATGTTTGACTCATTGAACCCACTAGAAGTGGTCCCAGGGTCTAGCTTGGCCAATTTGACTAAGTCATCCCTCTTGACCCTAGTCTAGTGAAAAAGCAAGGTCAATAAACAGACCCCGAATAGGGGTGGCGAATAATAAGTTAACCACATTGTGTTCATTAACTGAATGTGATAAGGGAAATAAAATAAGAAAGACATGAAGGATCACTGAAGAAAAAAGGAAGGGAGATCATCTATCTGCCTTATCCTTTCATAACATTAGAATAAAGAAGGAAATAAAGACCAAGGGTCCCACATTCACTTGATCGAATAAAAAAATTAAATGAGAGTAACTCAATAATCACCTGACCAGATTGAAATAGTGAATAAAGAAATCATAAAATTTGATGTTTGCCTCACCATATCAAAATAATTAAACAAGGAGCGAAAGATAGCTCAACAACCCCCTACCCAAGTTATAAAATAGGGGGAATTAAGATGTTATGAAGTATGCCTCCCAGAGACTCTATTGAGCACCCAACCAAGAAAGGATCAACATTTGCCTGTCCATATTAGAACATATAATGTGAACAAATCAATACTTACCTAACCATGTTAAAATAATGAGTAAGGAGTCAAAGGTCTAATGCCCAGCTAACCATATCAAAATAGTAGAGCAAAAGAGAAAAGTCACATTAATAAAAACCTAGTGCATACCTTCATAGGGATGTAAGGGAAAAGGAAAAGTAGATGGGAGAATTCCATTGGAACAACTATCTAAGAAATCCCAATCTAACATTTTAGTTACTACATGGTAGATGACAACTCATCGTGGCCACGAGTATCCAAATGTCATTAAAATTTCTTAAGCAACACTAAAATTGTATGATGTGGGATCATTAGACTGATACATCTGCAAACAATAGAAAGAGATATGCCATCAAAAAAGTGTTAGAGGGCCGATTTCATTCCGAGTGGGTAATAACTGAAGCAGCAAGGAGACACTCGCTATGAAGAACAAAACTCTATCAAAGAGAAATAATAATTTAGGAATTATAGTGGCACACCCATACTAATAGATATGACGGTATAAAAAGTAAGAGAAACATCAACACATCCCAAGAACCTCTCTAGCAGCCAAGAGTTAGGCCCTGATAGGAAAGTATGTTGCTAAAGAGGTCAGGGAGCTGACCCTCTAGTAGAAAATCATAGCTCTAAAAGAAGTGATGCTAACATCTAAGACATGATATACTGCATCACAATCAGGGATACAAATTGAAGTAGAGAAGGGACACACTCTCCACAAAGGATAATAACTTTGAATAGGTCCAATATTCATCAAAAGATCATAGTGGAAACACCCAAGCCAACTAGTGGGACCCTATGAAAGGTGAAAGCAGCACCAACGCACCCATAGAACCACTCTGATAGTTAAGAGTAGGGCATGAATGGGAGAGTAGGTTCCCAAAAGAGAGCAAAAAGGGGGCTGATCTTTCCTTAAAAAATCCAATCCTATGAGGAAATGATGTTAACTTCCAAGATAAAATGTACCTCATCACCAATGAGGACAATAACAATCATAAAAAATCACAACAAAATAAGTGCAAGAATACCTTTGAAGCAATCACCAAGACACTTCAAAGGAGAGGGAAAGGGGGAGAAGTCTGGGGGAACTTAAGATCTTGGAGAGTAAAATTGGGTTCCACCTATGACAAGGGAAATTAGTTTTCCTCAAACAAAATGACTTTTTTATCTAAGACACGGAGAGAGAGGGATGTGTTTGGCTTTGATAACCCAGGCCATATTCACCATATGAATAAAGCTGGAGGGAGAGATTATATAAGATTTGTAAAAAAGTGACACATTAGTTTTGATAACCTATTCCACATTCAACTCATGTGAATGAACTGCGGAGTATAATTACAACAAAATTGATGTATGAATGAAATCCACATAAGGATAGTGGATCAGCATTACCATTTCTGACTAACATAGGTGAAAGTTCATTAAAAATGTTAGGCCCTTATGAACTAGCCCAAGACTAACCAAGAGGTGGAGTGAATTGATATTTTAAAAAATTTCTCAATCAAAACACAAACTCAATCCAAACCAATAATCACCACAAAAGAAACTAAGTGTGAAAATTAAATACGTAAGTAATAATAAGAAAGAACATAGAGATTTATAGTGGTTTGGTCAACTTGACCTATATCCACTCCTCGGAGGCTCCCTCCGAGTATTGCACTAAACTCAGTGACTCTCCTTTTCCTCCCATAGCGAGGTGCAGACGCCTGTACAAACCCCCTTTTCATAAAACCCAGTGAGGCAAAGAATCAAACTCCTTTTTCTTCCTCCTGAAGCAGGCAGAGAATCTCATCTTGTTTTGCTTCTTCCTGAAGCAGGTAGAGAACCTCAACTCCTTTTGCTTCCTCTAGAAGTAAGCAGAGAACCTTGATCAGTTGCTAAAGCCAACCTCTCTCGAACCTCTAAGGACTAAGGGATGACAATCGAAGAAGATGACTCAGCTCGTTGCTTGGAGCAACCTTTGTGAAACCCCTCACAAACTCCCCCTCACAAGATCCTCTCTCTCTCTCCTTCTCTCCCCCTCTCCTCTAGGGATTCTCAGGTTAAGACACTAGCAAAAGATATTCTCTTGGGTAAAATAATAGGTCTTATATAGAAGAGCTTATAAATAGCTCATAATTTCAACAAACTGACTTTATTGTCTAGGATGATATAAATATCATCCTGTACAATCAGTACAAATTTAGATCAATCAGCAAGGATGATTTTGGATGATCAAAATGTTTTTGTTCATATCATCCAGGATGATCCTGTATGATTAGTACAAGTCATTGAATATCGTCCAGAACATTGCCCTGAATGGATGTCTGGACGATGTAAAAATAACCCGATCATCCAGGTCGATCTCAAGATCATCCCGAATAATTAGTTCAATTCAATACTTATCATTCAAAGCATCGACTTGAATAGAAGCATGCTGATATTTGATCATCCACGCACAAATAAGGTTTTAAAACTCATCATCCCGACCAATCCTAAGATCATCCAGGACTATATGATCGAGCAATCAAATTTTAATTTCTTTCTTTAATTACCAGATTAATTTAGGCATAATTACATTATATAGTCCAGGATGATGTCTTGTATAATGTCCAAAAATAAAAGCTACCTAAATAGATCCGCCAGTTGATTCTTTTTGATTTGAGCATATCATCCCGGCCGATATAAATATCATCCAGGATGATGTGCTTATTGACAGTTGCCTTAACCAGGATGCCCTAATTAGGGTTTATATTTTTAACTGATCATCTAAGTTAATTTTTTGGATCATCCCAGATGATGTGAGCAAAAGAAAAAAACTCTAAAATAGTCAAAAAAATTTCCCAAGTGTGTTTGTATAAGGTTACTTAACATCAGGAACCACATCGTTTATAATTGATTCAAGAAAAGGAAAAGATTACATACTAACTCAGACCTAGTTTACCCAATCTTGAGCTGGTTCAAATTGTAGTTTGATCTTGTGGACCTGAAATATTAGTAGACAAGGCAATCGTAGAAAAGTAGAAGTGCTTACTATCATCAAAATTCTATTCCCTGAAATCAGATTCATAAGAATCTCTTCCTTTTTTATGATGGAAAACAATCAAACAAGAAAAACTAACAAAAAATAATTCAAACACTACTCCCTCTTTTAAGATCATAAAAAAGGAGGAGAAAAAAAAACCAGAAAAGAAAAAGTAGGAAAAAGAAGAACAAAAGATTTTTTTTAATCAAAGCATGAATATGAAAATGTCTCAATGTGATTGATTTTAAAGACTTATAAGACCAATGAGTTAACATCGTCCAAATTTGAAATCGATAGAGTATCCGATCCTGTTAACCCTAGCTTGAACTTCTCTCAGGGAAAAAATCAACTTTTGAAAATAAAAGGCCTAACTCATAAAATTAATTGGATAAGAAAAGGAGATCCGTTCAAGAATTGGTTTCAGAAAAATATCTTATAGAATAATGTATCAAAGTAATTTGTCATAATTATAAAATTCAAAATCAAGCCTTTGAAAATATCAAGTGACTCATGAATTCTTCTAAGTTTTAAAAGTTTGAAAGAGAAGAGAGGTGGGCTCATTTTATGCCTCTTGTCAATTAAATGGCGCACTTTGTGCATCTTTTAATTTTTGATACACTTTATATATAATTCTCAATTTTGTGTCATTGCGTATCTTTTGATTTGACATTATTGGCCAATTTTTTTTGCAAGCTTGATCCTTTTTCAAAACTCTTAATACTCTCAGTTGTGAGTATATTTTACAGATATTAAAGAAAAAAAACCCACTCTCTAATATAAGGAAGAACAAACTACAAAATAGAATCAAAATCATATGATAAATTCAATAATAGGATGACAAGAAAACTTGAAAGTAATATAAAGACTTTGAACATTATAAATATAAGATAGATTACTGTATCAAGATATAAAATGATCTCAATTTCAAAGTCCAATTATTAATTTGAGATAGTCTTTTATTTAGAAAAGAAAATTACACTGCTAAAAGGGTAAGAGGAAGAGAAACAATCAATAGTGTTTTCTCCCTTTAACAGATTAAGAGATGTAAAACATTGAATACAAATTAAAAAAAAAACAAAAACATGACATAAAATATCATTTCAATAGTGATCATAAATAAAAAAAGCTAAAATAATAGAAATAAAACTAAAAAGAAATAAGAACTAGTAAAAAGTAAAATAAACAAAGTGAAATAAACAAAAGAAGAAAGGAAAAGCAAAAAAAAAATTCAGAATTTAGTAAACATCAAGTTCATGCATTTATGTCAATCACACCCAATGTGATCCTTAAGATGCTAAAAGTATAAAAAGCCTGTGGTTTAGTAAAGATGTCAGCCAATTGATTCTCAGTTGAAATGTACTGTAACTCAATGTCTCCTTTGATCATATCGTCTCTAATGTGATGCCTTATGTCAATGTGTTTGGTCCTTGAATATTGGGTAGAATTCTTAGAGATATATATGGCACTAGTGTTGTCACAAAGGATTGAAATTATGCCTACAGGTAATCCTAAATCTAGAATTTGTTGCTTCAACCAAAGGACTTGGGCCACACTTCCTAAGGCAATGTACTCAGCTTCAAAAGTGGAAAGTGCAACATAGTTTTGTTTACTACTAGACCAAGAGACTAAAGATTATCCTATTAAATGACAAGTTTCAGAAGTGCTCTTTCTATCCACCCTACATCTTGCAAATTCAGAATTAGAACATCCAATAATCTCAAAAGAAGTGTTGTGCCTAGGATACAAGATTCCTAAGTTTTGGGTCCCTAAAAGATATCTAAGAATTCTCTTAACTCAGTCAGGTGGGATTCCTTAGGATCAGCTTGAAATCTAGCACAAAGATAAACACTAAATATTATATCATGTCGACTAGCAGTCAGGTAAAGTAAAGATCTAATCATCCCTCTATACTTCTTTTGATCAACAAATTTTCTATTTGAGTCCTTATCCATATGAATATTAGAAATCATGGGAGTATGTATTGGCTTGGCTTTATCCATTTCATATTTCTTCAAGATGTCCTTAATATACTTTAATTGACTTATAAAGGTTCCATCATCCAATTGTCTTATGCTAAACCCCAAAAAGTAGGATAAGTCTCCCATTATACTCATCTTAAACTCCTTACTCATTGTTTTAAAAAAATCATCACATAGCTTTTTATCAAAAGATCCAAAAAATATATTATTAATATAGATCTGAATAATGAGTAACTCATCTCCTACTTTCCATAGAAAAAATGGTGTGTCTACACTTCCCTTAACAAAATCCCTCTTTAGTAAAAAAGTACTAAGCCTATCATACCAAGCTCTTGGTGTCTGTTTTAATCCATATAAGACATTTTTTAATTTTAAAACATTATTTAGAAATAGGGAACTCTCAATAAAAGTTTGTTAGGGATGTTAAGCTCTTAAGAACCAGTCCGAGGCTAACCAAGAGGGGGTGAATTAGTATTTTAAAAAATCTTCTTAAAATCAAAGCACAATCACAAACCAAAATCACCACAGAAATCAGTGCGGAAAAATAAATATGGAAATAATAAAGGAAAGAACACACAAGATATATAGTGGTTCGGTCAAACCTTGACCTACGTCTACTCCTCGGAGGCACCCTCCGAGTATTGCACTAAACGAAGTGTCTCTTTTTTAGCCCCCACAACTAGGAGGAGAAGCCCTTACAAAATCACTTCCACCTTCCCCGGTGAGGCGGAGTAGTCGGGTCCTTTGACACTAAAGAGATATTCTTCTTCTGTGAACTTCCCTCAAGACAAGCCTTGAATCCGATGGTACTAAGGTGCAAGCTCGCCGGAGCAACCGTGTGGAATTGCCTTCCAGTCCCCCTCCAAAGATCTTTTGCCTCTCTCAAACTCCACCCTTTCCTCTCTCTCCCTTTCAAGCTCTTTCTTCAAGTTTCCCCCAAAAGAATGAAGCTACAATGGCTGCCAAAGAATCTTACAAAAGTGCTTTATCAAAAGCTTAAATAGAGGATCTCAAAACGTGATCATTAATGCAACTTGCCGACTTTATCATCCAAGCTGATATGAATATCATCTTAGCCGATCAGTACAAAATAAGCTCAATCAGCCTTGATGATTTAGGACGATTAGAAGAGAATTGGTTACATTGTCCAGGCTAATACAATATCATCCTGGTCGACTAGTTCAAATTCAAGTATAATCGTCCTGAACATTGCCCAGAATAGAGTCTGGCCGTTGTTAATCATCCAGGCCATTGTCCCGGTCGATCCTACAATCAACCCGACCAATGTAATCGTATCAATCAGCCTTAATTACTTTCCATAATTACCAAATTAATTTAGGCATAATTGTGTTGCATCGTCCAGGACGATGTCCTAAAATAAAAAATACCTAAATTGATCATAGCGACTGATTCTTCTAGTTTGAGCCAATTATCCCGGCTGATACAAGGATCGTCCAGGCCGATCAGCTTAAGGATGGCTGCCTTAATAAGGATGATGCCCTAATTAGGGTTTATGTTTTTGAACCAATCATCCAGGATAATAAAAATATCATCCCGGACGATGTTAACAAAATTAGTTAACTCTAGGGAACAGTCTGAAATTCTTCCAAGGTGCGTATGAGAGAGTTTACAAAGCATCAGGAGCCACACCAAATACAATAGACTCAAGAAAGGAAAAAGTGGTACACACTGACTCAGACCTAATCTACCCAATCTTGAGCTAGTTCCAAATTGCAGTCTGATCTTGTGGACCTGAAATGTCCGTAGATAAGGCAGTCGTAGAGAAATAAGAGTGTTTGTATCATAAAAATCATAATCCATGAAAATAGATCTGTAACATTCAAAACCTGGGGGTTATTCTACAAACACATCCTCTTTTATTAACCAATTTAAAAAGGTACTCTTCACGTCCATTTGGTAAAGCTTAAATCCCTTATAACAGGTAAAGGCTAGTAGCACTCTAATGGCTTCCAATTTTACAACAGGGGAAAAGGTCTCCTTAAAATCAATCCCTTCTATTTAGTTGTACCCCTTAGCTACCAATCTTGTCTTATTCCTAACCACCATAATAGAATCATTCATTTTATTCTTAAAGACTCATTTAGTTCCAACTATACTTTGTCCCTTTAGTCTTTCTACAAGCTCCTAAACATCATTCCTAACAAATTGGTTTAATTCCTCTTGCATGGCTAAGATCCAAAATTCATCAGTCAAGGCTTGATTAATATTGGTGGGTTCAGTCATTGAGATAAAGGTAGAGTGGTTCACTTCCTTCCTAAGTCCATGCCTTATCCTAAGATCAGTTCTTGAGGATGACTCAAAGAATATCTCCAATTATATGTTGTGAGCATTTACTGTCCAGGTACCACATTCTCTCAAGAGGCCTTTTGTTAGAGTTTTCCTACAAAATATCAAATGTCAGATTTAGGAACCCAAATAGATTTGGGTCCCTTCTTATGAAAAGAAAATTAAAATGCATGTGTATTATACTGTGAATCATGTAATTTGGGTCTCCACACCCAATATGTACTATGGTGAACATTGCAAGTGTGTGAAATATGTCCTAACATGCCATATGAAAATATCTAACTCCAGGAAAAGGGTTTACTAATCTGTTCATGTTATAATGCGTCTTCCTAGGTTTGGCTTTAGATCAAGTGTGGATGTATTCCAATTTCTCTCAAGCATTCAATTTAGCTTTAAACCTCAAGTTAGCACTTTCTAAAATAGTATTATTAACATTCAAATAGTGTTCCTTATGTTTAAATTCTTTAATATAATTTTTAAAATCAAATTCAAATGAGGTGTAGGATGCTTTCAAAGAATGCTGCTCAACAATTAATTCAGAATGCTTTTTATTCAATTCATCAAACTCATCATGTAATGACATGTGATTGCTATCAAGTTGGGTGTGATCTTTACTTAAAATTTCATGTTCTTTTTATAAATATGAAAATTCCAATTTAAGGCTAGCATGAGTTTTCTTAAGTTTCTATATGATGCATGAATGTTCTCATAAACTTCAAGTAATTGATCATAGGTTGTATCACATACATCTTCTTGATCAGATTGACCAAGATGATCACCCATCAAGCACAAGTTAGTTGTCTCCTCTTCAACTTTAGTCTCAGATGAGTCTGATACAGAATTTGCCAAGACAGCCTTTTGGTACTGCTTCTTATCCTTCCTATATTTAGGTTTCTCCTCATCCTTCTCATTGCTTAAGTGATCTTCAGGTATAGGACAGTCATCTTTGACATGTCTGGGCTTCCTACATTCATAGCAAATAAGATCAGAAGAACTTTTAAAGTTTTTGCTATCCTTACCTTTTTTCTACTTTTGATGATACTTATTATTCTTCCTTAGAATGCTTTTGAATTGCCTAGTGATGAAGGCAAAATCATCACTTTCAGATCAAGAAGAATCAGTATCCGTATTGTTGGCCTTTAGCGTCACAATTTTCTTCTTCTTTTTCTCACCTATATCAAGATTTCTTTGGTTCACCCCTTGCTCGTAGGCATTGAGTGATCTAAGTAAGTTATCAATTGAATAAGTATTCAAATCTTTGGATTCAGTAGTTGCAATGATATTAGCATCAAAAGAAGAAGGAAAGCATCTCAAAATTTTATTAACTCTTTTATAATAAGTTAGTTCTCTTTCTAAAGCATGCAATGAGGTGACAATTTGAGTAAATCTTGTATACATGTCAAAAATCAATTCAGTAGGTTTCATAAGAAAAAGTTAGTAGTCTTGCAATAGAATATTTAATCTAGATTGCTTAAACTCATTTGTTCCTTCATAAGTAATTCACAATCTATCCCAAATTTCTTTACCAATTATACAAGTTGAAATACATATATAATCTTCAAATTTCAAAGCACACAAAAAATAGTTATAACATTTTGTATTAAGTTGCGCTAAATCTCATTCATCAAAAGTCCATTAAGTAAAAGGAAGTTTAGTTTTAATTTCATTAATTTCACGTGACAGAGGTGTATAACCATCCTTAATAAGCATCCACATATGATAATCAATTGATTATAAAAATGTAAACATGTGATTTTTCCAGAAATCAAAAGGTCGGATAATAGATTATCCTTCCGGAGTATTATAATTACCAAAGTTAGCCATGGATCAAAATTTAAAAGTTTTTAAAAATCTAATTTTATGAATCCTGCTCAAATACTACTTGAAAGTTTTTTAGGGATGTTAGGCCTTTACGAACTAGCTCAAGGCAAACTAAGGGTGTGGGGGGGGGGGGGGTGGGGGGGGGTGGTAAATTGAAATTAAAAAAAAAAAATCAAAACATAAACTCAAACCAAACCAATAATCACCACAAAAGAAACTAAGCATGAAAATTAAATGCGGAAGAAATAATAAGAAAGAACACAGAGATTTATAGTGGTTCGGTCAACTTGACCTATGTCCACTCCCCGGAGGAGCCCTCCAAGTATTGAACTAAACTCAGTGATTCTCCTTTTGCTCCCACAGCAAGGTAGAGAAGCCTGTATAAACCTCCTTTTCACCAACCCCAGTGAGGCAGAGAACCCAACTCCTTTTACTTTCTCCCGAAGTAGGCAGAGAACCTCAAGTCCTTTTGCTTCCTCCTGAAGCAGGCAGAGAACCTTAACTCATTTTGCTTCCTCCAAAAATAGGTAGAGAACCTTGATCAGTTGCTGAATACAATCTGTCTCAAACCTCCAAGGACCAAGGGACGATGATCAGAGAAGATGACTCAGACCCTTGCTTGGAGCAAGTTTTTTGAAACCCCTCACAAATTCCCCCTCACAAGATCCTCTCTCTTTGTCCCTCTCTCCCCCTCTCCTCTAGGCTCTCTTAGGTCAAAACAACAGCAAAAGATACTCTCTTGGGTAGAATAAGAGGTCTTATATAGAAGAGCTTCGGAATAGCTCTTAATTGCAACAAACCAACTTTAACATCTAGGATGATATAAATATTATCATGTATGATCAGTACAAATTTAGCTCAATCAGCCATGTCAATTTTGGACGATCAGAAGGTTTTTGTTCATATCGTCCAGGATGATAGTATATCGTTCTATACGATTAGTACATGTTGTTGAATATCATTTAGAACATCATCCAGAATGGATATCTAGACGATGTAAAAAAACATGATCGTCCAGGCCGATCTCACCATTATCCCAGACAATTAATTAAATTCAATACATATCATCCATAGCATCGACCTAAATTGAAGTATGCTGATATTTGATCATACAAGCACAACTAAGGTTTTTAAACTAATCGTCCCGACCGATCCTGAGATTGTCCAGTACGATCGAACAATTAAACCTTTATTACTTTACTTAATGACCAAATTAATTTAGGCATAATTCTATTGCATTATCTAAGACGATGTCCTAAATGATGTCCAAAAATAAAAGCTACCTAAATAGATTTGGCAGCTGATTCCTTTTGATTTGAGTATATTGTCTCGGCCGATACAAATATTATCCAGGACGATGTGCTTAATGACTGCTATCTTAATCAGGATGCCCTAATTAGGATTTCTATTTTTAATTGATCGTCCAGGCTAATCTTTTGGATTATCCCGGATGATGTGAGCAAATAAATAAAACTCTAAAATAGTCAAAAAAATTCTCCCAAGTGTGTGTATGCAAGATTATTTAGTATCATGAACTATATCATTTATAATTGACTCAAGAAAAGAAAAAGATTACAAACTGACTCAAACTTATTCTACCCAATCTTGAGCTGGTTCAAAGTATTTTGATCTTGTGGACCTGAAATATAAGTAGGCAAGGCAATTGCAGAGAAATATATGTGTTTGCTATCATGAGAATTCTATTCCCTGAAATAAGATTCGCAATAATAGGTTGGTATGGACCAAGTATCATATTCACTAAGGGGTCTAAGTGAATGGTTTTGGTATCCCAAACCACACTTGGGGGTAACAAGTGAAACTAGGGGGACCAACCCTTGCAAGGGGGAGATAACTTGAAGGTTTTATGCAATAGCACCAATGTAATTGGTGTACATATACATAAGCACAAACATCCCAACATCATATTAATGTATCACCTTTAAGGATAGCCTTGTACTCTTCATAATAAATAACACATGGTGAAGGACAAATTTTTATGGTCATACAAACTGTCAAAAATTAAGAAGAATCCCTTGAGGTGGCACTTGAATAGAGGAATATTTATACGTGGTAGGGAAGCACCCCCTATAATATATATGAAACTCAATCATAGTGCTTTTTAAAGTACTACCCATTGATGATAGGCATAGGGTGAACACAATTTATATCAATGAGTAGGTAAGCACCACCTTCATAGACTTGCTCTATAGTAAAGGGGCCTTTCCAAATAGGTTTAAACTTACCACTACAGTGATGACACAAAATGATAGGTCTATGCAAGTAAGAACTAAGTCACCAACTTGGAAAGCATAGGGTTGAACAAGGCGATCATGTGATGGGGCCATATGGGCCTTGTATATCTTGAGGTTCTGTGAGCTTGTAGATGAAGCTCTTCAAAATTTTCAAGTTCTTCCAATCGTAGTCTGGCATTATCCTCATGGTAAAGATTTTGCTAACTTCCATATGTAACGATGGGAGCTCGACCTCAAGTGGGAGGACGGCTTTAACCCCGAAGGCCAAAGCATATATGGTAGATGGAGTAGGAGTACATTATGTAGTTCTATAAGCCCATAGTGCTTCAGGCAACATATCATTCCACTCTTGCATATTTTCCACCAAAATATTTTTTATCAGTTGCACGAGAGTTTTATTAAATGCCTCTGCAAAGCCAATGAGTTTAAGGTAGTAAATTGAAGAGTATCACCAATTGATGTTATGGCGATAGGTAAATCTAGCAATCTTGGTTCTTCTAAATGATATTCTATTATAAAAAATGATATGGCGTGAAACACCAAAAGTGTAAGTAATGTGATCACAAAAGAAGCGCATTATGACCTCTAATTTAACTTCCTTAAGTGGAATAGCTTCTTCCCTCTTAGAGAAGTAATCTATGGTTACCAAAATAAACCTATGACCCTAAGAGGAAGTAGGGTCAATAGGACACACTACATCCGTGCCCCAAACTTCAAATAACCAAGACGATATAATAGGGTGCATTGGATTAGGAGGTTGGTGAATTACTGTGATGTAAATCTAGCACTTGTGGTACTTTCTAGTATTATCCATATAATCATGGATCATGGTCGTCTAATAGTAACAAAGGAATATAATTCTGACCTTCTTCTTTGGTTCAGATTGATGACCACCATAAAGCCCCTCTTGTATCTCGTCTATGACCTTATGAGCCTCCTCATTGTTAAGGCAACTCAGACACATTTGGTGAAAAGAGCATCGATACAAGGTGTCATTTAAAAAAATAAATAATAAGACCTTCTTTCTAATCTAAGTAGCTAGAGATCAATCGTCAGAGAGTTGACCATGATTTAAATACTCAACAAAGGGGACTCTCCAGTTTGAATCTTCCTTAACAGTTAATATGTAAGGGTCTGATCTTAAAAAGACAAGTCCGCGGAGCACATGGCTCGGTGATACTGGATAATAATAAATACTAGGTTTCTAGTTGGATCAGTCAATTCCTTATCTAGTTTGGCTAATGCATTGCTTTACCATTTATAGGTCGACGGATTTTAGCCAAGATCACTTCAAGAATCAAACACAAGAGCTCCATTACCTTATTGTGGTAGGAGAAGAGCTCAGGCTTGAGCACTTTTAAGACTCCAGCTACTTGATTGTTTATTAGTTAGGAATCTCCAAAGATCTTCATCGATATAATCCTCATTTGAATGGCCAACTCAAGTCCCAAAATTAGAGCTTCATGCTCAGCTTCATTATTGGTATGAGGTTCTAAAAGACTAAATGAGTATCAAAGGGTATGGCCTTCATGCGATAGAAAAATAAGGCCCAAACCTACCCTAATTATGGGAGTTTCATTTGGATATAAGGATTTAACAGAGGATGAAGCTTCAAAGAAAAACTCCTAAGTAGGGGAATCCTATTCTTCCACACTCAAGAATTGTTCACTAGGTAAATCATCATTGAGTAGAGAATCTGCAGGGATTGGGTAAGCAATAAGAAAGTTAACTAGAGCTTGTCCTTTGATGGCTTGCTAAGGAATAAATGTAATATCAAACTATAGTAGGATCATAAGCCAACATGTTAAATTACCTAAGACTATCATACAGGTCATCAAATAGTATAAAGGGTTGACTCGAGAAATCAAATCGACCTTGTGTGAAACCATGTAATGTCAATACTTCTGAACTACAAAGATAAAAGCTAAACACTACTTTCCATAATTAAGTATTTAACTATGCAGGTATCAACCATCTGCTAAGGTAGTATAAGAAATTTTTGTTTCCTTCCTCATTCTTTTGAGCTAGAAGTGCACCTAGGGATTCATCCAGGGCCATAATGTAAAGAATTAATGGCCTTCTTGGGATGTGTGCAACTAATATAGAGAAATTCATCAAAAAGAGCTTTATACTCTCAAAGGCCTCCTAAAAACATTTATCCCAATAAAAAAGAGCATTCTTCTTTATGAGGGTAGTGGAGGGGTGACATTTACCTAAAAGATTAGAGATAAATCTCTAAAAGAAAGCAAGTTTACCTTAGAAAGACCTCAATTGGGTAACACTTAGGGGGTTTTAGTACCATTATGGCCTTGATCATTGAAGGAGCAATCTCAATGACATGATAGCGAACTATAAACCCAAGGAACTTTCTTGTACTAACACCAAATGCATATTTCAAAGGATTAATCTTTAAATAATAATTACGCAGGCATTCAAAAATGTTCACAGATCTCAAAGGTGATCTCCACATACTTTGCTTTTAATGACAAGATCATTCACTTAACGTTCAATTTAATCATGTATCATCTCATCAAAAATAATAGTCATGGTATGCTGATAGGTGACCTGAGATTCTTGATATCAAATGGCATCACCTTATAACAAAACATACCTATAGGTATGCAGAACACAATGAATTTCTCCCCTTTAGGGGCCATATTTATCTGATTATAACCAGATGAACCATCCATAATGGAGAATATGTAATAGGATGAAGCGATATGCACCATAAGCTTGGGGAAAGGAAGAGAAAAATTATCCTTAGGGCATACTTTTTCAAATGATGGAAGTCAATGCAGACACAAATCTGTCTGCTATTCTTTTAGACTGGAACAATATTGGCAAGCCAATCAGGATATTTCCCTCAAATGAATCCAACTTCTATAAGCTTCTTATTTTCAATGATCACCTATTATTTAATCTCCACCCTCATCTTACAAGGTGACTATTTAACAGGGACTGCATCAGGCTTGTTAGCCAACTTGTGGGCTGTTACTTCTAGGTTTAGACCAAACATCTCAGTATAATTCCAGGAAAAGCATTATCTAAATTTGAATATTAGTTTGATATACTCTTGAGCGTTTAATTTAGACAACAAGACAATATGAAAAATAGGCCTAGGATATGATTCAGTTCCCAGGTTAACCTCACATAATTTGTCCATGGCAAAATTGGTGTCATCTTTGAAATCACATGGAGCATCAAGGACCCTATCCTCAGCATCCCCTGGGTCTTCCTTATTAGAAATGGAAATAACCAAAAATGAGTTAGAGATAGCGAAAACATTGGCGTGAGTAAAATTATCCTTCTTAGTATAACCAAAGATTTTTTGGGTATGAGGCATATCAGTTCGCAAAACATGGCTCATTCATCAGACCAATTTGAAGGAATGACACCTTGCTCAATATAGTTATCCAAAAAAAAAAGAAAAATAATGAGGGACATATGTAACCCTATTATCCATAGTGAAAGTTTATTAGGGATGTTAAGCCCTTATGAACTAGTCCCAAGGCTAACCAAGAGGGGGGTGAATTGGTATTTTAAAAATCCTTACAATCAAAACATAATCTTAAAACCAAAACTAAGATTCACCACAAAGAAAAACAAGTGCGGAAATTAAATATGAAAATAATAAAGGAAAGAACACACCAGATTTATAGTGGTTCAGTCAAACCTTAACCTACGTCCACTCCTCGGAGGCACCCTCCGAGTATTGCACTAAACTTAGTGTCTCTCCTTTAGCCCCCACAGCTAGGAAGAGAAGCCCTTACAAAATCACTTACACATTCCCCGGTGCAGATGAGTAGCTAGGTTCTTTAACACCAAAGAGATCTTCTTCTTCCTAGAACTTCCCTCAAGATAAGGCTTGAATTCGCTGGTACAATGGTGCAAGCTCGACAGAGCAACCATGTGGAATCCCCTTGCACACTCCCTTGAAACCCCATCCAAGGATCTTTTCCCTCTCTCAAACTCCACCCTTTCCTCTCTCCCTTTCAAGCTCTCTCTTCAAGTTCCCTCCAAAACTACGAAGCTATAATGGATGCCAAAGACACATTTCATGAGAAAGCAAGAAGTCTTTAAATAGATTTGCAAAAATGACATTTTTGTCCAGTTCGATCAGCTTAAATTTTACTCTATTAGCCTGATTGGTTTGTAATGATTAGACAATTTTTTGGTCATATCATTATGGAAGATCCTACGATCGGCCAGGCTAATGTGATCGTGTAATCAATCTTAATTTATTTTTTTAAATACCAGATTAATTTAGGAAAAAATGTGCTGGATCGGCCAGGCCGATGCCCGGGATGATTCCCAGGATGATGTCCAAAAATAACTAATACCTAAATAGATCTGGCGGCTGATTCTTTATATTTTTAGCCTATCATCATGGCCAATACAAAATCATCCACGATGATGTGCTTAATGATGGCTTCCTTAATAAAATGCCCTTATTAGGGTTTCTACTTTTGAACCGATCGTCCAAGCCGATATAAATATCATTCCGGATGATGTTACCAAAAATAGTAATCTCTAAGAACTATATAGAAATTCTTCCAAAGTGTTTGTATGCAAGGTTACTTAGCATCAAGAGCAACACCAATTACAATAGACTCAAGAAAGGGAAAAGGTACAAACTGACTCAAACCTAGTCTACCCAATCTTGAGCTGGTTCCAATTGCAGTCTGGTCTTATGGACCTGAAATGTCAGTAGGCAAGGCAGTCGTAGAGAAACAGGAGTGTTAGCTATCATCAAAATCATAATCCATAAATTCAGATTCATAATAATCTCCCCCTTTTTAATGATGACAAACATTACTGGCTGAATTTGCAAAAATAAAAATATTTTCTCCTAATCTCCCCCTCACTAAAATTAAACTTTAAAAATAGAGGAAATAAAAAAATTTTGTTGTTTAAAAAAGATAAATATATAAATAAAACAGTACGTTCTCTCCCTTTGACATTATCAAAAAGAGAACGGGAATGAAAAAGTCTTTAAAAAAATGAGAAAGTTACCTCTTGATTTTATTCAAAAACTAAGTAAGGAATGGATTGACAACGCATAATCTAGAAAAGGTAAGAAATTCAAAAATTGTTAATACAAGCTCAAGTTCTTTTAAAAGCTGAAAAACTTTTTAATTCAATATCTAAATCAAGGAATAAATTAAAAAAAAAATACTAATTTTTCAAAACTCCTTTCATAAAATATGTCTAATAGAAGATTAATGCAAAAATTGGTGAATCAGAAATCATGATTTTCAAGCCCAAGTACCGAAAATATTAAGGGTTCTCTTAAGCTTTAAGTAAACACAGAAAAAGTAAGCATACTTTTTGTGGGCTCATCTTATGCCTCTTGTCAGTTTTTTGGCTCTATTTACGCATCTTTTACTTTTTGATACATTGTGTATCTTTCTTAATTTGGCTTCATTGTGCATCTTTTGATTTGGCACATTGGCCACTTTTTTTTGATTTGACATCATTGGCTATTTTTTTTAAATATGCTACCTTTTTGAAAATTTAAAAAATAAAAGTAAACCCATTCAATTGACACAGCGAACTACTTGATTAAGAAAATTATGAGTAGATTCAGCAACTTGCAAAAGATTCCTTTGCGATAGATAAAATGTTGGGAGATGAAAAAGTTTAGTTTCAAAATCTAATTTAAAATATGATAAAGATTTTAAATAAAAAGTAGAATAACCTCTTTTAAGAAATAGAGATTGAGAGTCAAAATTATGAGTTTCCTTCCTTTGACTGTTTTTAGAGAAGTTAACCACAACATAACTAAGAATTCAAGAAAAATAGGAGGTATATTTTTTATTTTCAAAATTTTTTGTAATTTTTTTTATAAAAAATATAGAAAATACTACATAAAAAGAAAATATAAAAACAAAATTAAAAATTTTAATGAAAAAGAAAAGAAAGAAAAAAGAAGAGTGAAAAAGAATAAATAAAAAAAAAAGAAAATACCCAAAAATGAACAAAACTTAAAAATAAAGTACACAAATAATGGTTTAAACATTATCTTGCTCCTAGTCTGATGATTCAGAAGCAAGATTTGTCTAGGAGATTTTTTTCTTTTCATTATTTACCATTTTTATAATTTGCTTAGCTTTACCCTTTTCTTTTGTTGGAAGAGTTCTCAAATTTGGGCACTGATTTTTCATATGTCCAGGCTTCCTACATCCAAAGTAAATAATGTCAGAAGAAATCTTAACATTATTACTATTTTTACCTTTATTCTACTTTTATTGATACTTATGCTTTGTTGAGCTTTTTAATTTGCTTGACAAGTCATTGCTTTAGTCACTAACTAAGCCACTTTCCTCCATATTTTTAGCGTTTAGAATTGTCATCTCTCCTGCATCCAAAAGTATTTGACCCAAACTTTGCTCGTAGGCAATGAGTGAGCTAATTAAATTATTAATAGAATATTCATTCAAATTTTTTGATTTACAAATAATAGCAACTTTAACATCAAATTTATCAAGTAGACAACATAGAATTTTATTAACTTTTTTAAAGTTTGTAAACTCTTTACCTAAAACATGCAATGATGTCACAATTTAAATAAACTTAGTATACATGTATAAGATAGTCTCATAAGATTTCATGCAAAATTATTCAAATTCATGCATTAAAATATTTAACTTAGATTGCTTGATATCACTAGTGCCTTCGTATATGGTGTATAATTTATCCCAAATTTTCTTACCAATAGTGCACTTGGAAACAAACATAAAGTCTTCAAAATTTAAAGCAAAAAATAAACAGTTTAATGATTTTCTATTCAATTGAGCATTGATTTGTTCTTCCTTACTCCATTGATTAAAAGGAATCTCAGTTTTAATTCCATCTAAAATACGAGATGGTATAGAATAACCATTTAAAATCATTTGTCACATTCAAAAATCAATTGATTGCGAGAAAGTAGACGTGTGAAATTTCTAAAAATCAAAAGTAATATTTTCAAATAAAAGTGGCCAGGTGATTGAATAACCTTCTGCAATATTACGATTACACAAATTAGCCATGGATCAAAATTTAAAATTTTTCAGAAACTTTTTTTTATAAATCCCACTCTGATACCACTTGAAAGTTTGTTAGGGATGTTAGCCCTTATGAACTAGTCCCAAGGCTAACCAAGAGAGGGGTGAATTCATATTTTAAAAATCCTCACAATCAAAACACAATCTTAAAACTAAAACCAAGATTCACCATAAGAAAACCAAGTGCGGAGATTAAATGTGAAAAAATAAAGGAAAGAACACACCAGATTTATAGTGGTTCGGTCAAACCTTGACCTACATCCACTCCTCGGAGGTATCCTCCGAGTATTACACTAAACTCAGTGTCTCTCCTTTAGCTTCCACAGCTAGGCTGAGAAGCCATTACAAAATCACTTCCACCTTCCCTAGTGTGACGGAGTAGCCGGGTCCTTTGACACCAAAGAGATCTTCTTATTCCCAGAACATCCCTCAAGACAAGCCTTGAATCCGATGGTACTAAGGTGCAAGCTCGCTGGAGCAACCATGTGGAATCCTCCTCCACACTCCCTTGAAACCCCCTCCGAGGATCTTCCCCTCTCTAAAATTCCACCCTTTCCTCTCTCGCTTTCAAGCTCTCTCTTCAAGTTCCCTCCAAAAAAATGAAGCTACAATGGCTGCCAAAGACAATCTTCATGAGAAAGAAAGAGGTCTTTAAATAGATTTGCAAAACCAACATTATCATCCAGGCCGATTTAAATATCGGCCTGGCTGATCAGTATAAATTTTGCTCAATCAGCCCAGTCCGGTTGGGATGATTAGATAATTTTTTGGTTATATTGTCCCAGCCGATTCTGTGATCTGCTAGGCCAATGTGATCGTGCAATCAGCCTTAATTGATTTCCTTAAATACCAGATTAATTTAGAAAAAAAAGTGTTGGATTGGCCAGGCTGATGCCCGGGACAATGTCCAAAAATAACTAATACCTATATAGATATGGTAGCTGATTCTTTCTATTTTGATCCTATCGTCTTCACTGATAATAAATCGTCCAGGATGATGTGCTTAATGACGACTACCTTAACAAGGATGCCCTGATTAGGGTTTCTATTTTTGAATCGATCGTCATGATCGATATAATTATTGTCTCGGATAATGTTACCAAAAATAGTAAACTCTAAAAACTAGTTAGAAATTCTTCCAAAGTGTGTGTGTATGCAAGGTTACTTAGTTTTAGGAGCCACACCAATTACAATAGACTCAAGAAAGGGAAAAGGTACAAACTGACTCAGACCTAGTCTACCTAATCTTGAGCTGGTTCTAATGCAGTCTGATCTTATGGACATGAAATGTTAGTAGGCAAGGCAGTCATAGAGAAACAAGAGTTTATGTTATTATTAAAACTAGTATCCATGAATTCAGATTCTAAACACATTGCGGTCTCCGCAGGACCATGATTCTCAAGACCTAGTGGGACACCTATACTATGGTATAATGAGGCAAACTCACTAGATCATGGTGACTTACAAGGGATGAATGTGCTCGGAGGTTCCTAAGTGAAGATCTTAATCTAAAAAGATAATATATGGTATCTCTCTCAAATAGTATGTATCGTTAATAGATTTAAAAGAAAAGAAAGCTTGATAAGATTTTGGCTCTAAGAGTGCTTTTACCAGAGTCTCTCTTAAGTCAGAAGATATCATAAGATAATTGTAGACACTAAGAAGGGAATGGATTTTCTTTAGGTGAGCCAACACATTATAATCAATCTCTAGCTAAGGGGCTTTTCCTTTCTCCCTAGAGTGCTCTTGGGAAGATGGAATAGGATCATCCTGCTTGGTAATAATATTTTTTTCTTTTTCTTTTAGTGTTCTTAGCCATCCTAGATAAAAATACATTCGCAGAATGTAAGTGAACTTCCTAAATTGAGTTAGCCTCAACAGGAGATTTATTTGGCTCAGTGGTGATGTCTTATATTGGCTCTAAGGAAAGTGACTGGAGTGGGTTCTCTGACTCATCTTCTAAATTCATATAATAACCATGCTCTAGAATAGTAAACATAAGCTCCTCCTCACACTCAGACTCATCATCACATGAAAGATCATTAACTTTACCAAAAATGAGTAACACATTAGAAGTACAAGTGCTAGAAAAGTAAAACTAAAAGGAAAAAATGCCAAAAGTAGCAAAAATCATCTTCTTCCATTATTTCATCATCAATTAATGGGAGAACAAAATCCTTTAGCATAAGTACTGGAAGGGATCCCATATTCTCCTTTGAAGTTACAACAAATTTTCTCTTTAATATATTTTCTATTATATGAAGATAAAGAAATATGCTTAGTAGGCACTACAACAGAAAAAAATAAAGTTAGCAAAGTAACTAAGCTAGCAACTATCAACTTGGCCTTAAAAGACCTCCTCTTAACTACTTCTAAACTCTGAACTGCCTATCTGATCAAATTCTTTATCTTATGAGTGAGTATTAGCTGCCTTTCTCTCTCAAAACCAAGGGGTAATTTACTGCCACTACTCTGACCATCACTCCGACTGTCACCCTGGCTAGAACCTGAGATCATCTGAATAATCTAAGCAACCTTGCCTTGGGGCTGTACCAAATCATTTTCCTATTGGTGGATTTTCCTATTGGCCATGATTCTCTCAACTCTATCCTTGAATATATAATAATCTTTAATGACATGCCCAATATGACTATGAAATTGACAATAGAGGGGGTGATCTATCTTCCCCTCTTCTTCCACCCTATTATTCATTGGGAATATCAAAATATTCATCTTAACAAGAAATTTAAATATTTTCTTCACAGTCTCCCTCTTAAAGGGATATTCCTTTATAAGCTCCTCCTAAAGGTACTGCTAACTCTATGGAGTCTTATTGGTGGGTCAAGAATGTACTGCTAACTGCTTAGGTATGTATGACAGCTACTGTGGTGTTGAACTAACCATAAGCTTCTTTCCCTTATCATGTGGCTCAAAAGTACTATGTACTTCTCCTCTCCTAGGAAGAGATGCCCCTAAGAACTCTTACTATTGAGGTCAATGTGAAGGTTGACTCTTAACCTTAAGAGGGACTAGAATGGGTTTACTGTCAGTATGTAGTACTAAGCCAAATACTTCCTTGGATTCCCAAACCCATCAAAAAATCTGAAATGTTAAGGATAAAATTGAGAGGGTAACGCTCCTACTTGTACTATACTTGTTATGGATGACCCCTGTTAACTACCTCTCCATACTTATTAGAGGAAATAGTCTGTTAGACCTTCTATACATTTAAGTCCTAAATCTGCCTGAGTGATAATTATACTGACTGACTCTAGATTGGGTTACTGAGAGTAACTAATATAGATGCCACTGAAACTACCCTCTAGACCTATCAACTTCTATAGGGTCTGGTGCTAACACATGTGGTGCTACTGGCTCATCCCTGGATATAGTAGGGCTACCTACACCCATGACATGGGGCATGGCCACCAATACTGTCAAATTGGATTATCATTTTGTTGCGGATCTATTTTTATGCATTATGATTTTGATGGTAGCAAACACTCTTATTTCTCTACGACTGCCTTATCTACTAATATTTTGGGTCCACAAGATTAGACTGCAATTTAGAACCAGCTCAAGATTGGGTAGACTAGGTTTGAGTAAGTGTGTACCACTTTTTCCTTTCTTGAGTCTATTATATCTGGTGTGGCTCCTAATGCTTTTTAAACTTGCTCATACACACCTTGGAAGAATTTCTGACCATTCTCTAGAGTTTACTATTTTTGGTAACATCGTCCGTGATGATATTTATATCGGCCTAGACAATTAGTTCAAAAATAGATAATCTAATTAGAGCATCATCCTCATTAATATAGCCGTCATTAAGCCGATCAGCCTGGACGATCCTTATATTAGCCAGGATGATAGGCTTAAATCAGAAAGAATCAGCTGCCAAGATCAATTTAGGTATTCTTTATTTCAGGACATCAGCCAAGATGATCTATACATCAGCCTGGATGATGCAGCATAATTATACCTAAATTAATCTGGTAATTATGGAAAGAAATTAAGGATGATTGATACGATCACATCGGCTGATTGCAGGATCAGCCAGGATGATGGCCTGGACGATTAACAACGGCCAGACTCTATTCCGGACGATGTTCAGGATGATTGTACTCAGATTTGAACTAATCAGCGAGGACAATATTGTATTGTCCTAGACGATGCAACCAATTCTCTTCTGATAGTTCCAAATTATCCTGGCTGATTGAGCTTATTTTATACTGATCGGTCAGGATGATATTCATATCAGCTTGGAAGATAAAGTTGGCAAGATGCATTAATGAGCTCATTTTGAGATCTTCTATTTAAGCTTTTGACAAGGTACTTTTGTAAGAGTCTTTGACAGCCATTGTAGCTTCGTATTTTTGGGGGAAACTTGAAGAGAGAGCTTGAAAGGGAGTGAGGAAAGGGTGAAGTTTGAGAGAGGGAGAAGATTCTATGAGGCGGGACTCAAGGGAGTGTGGAGGGGGATTCTATACGGTTGCTACGGCAAGCTTGCATCTTAGTACCGTCAGATTCAAGGCTTGTCTTGAGGGAAGTTCACAAAAGAAGAAGATCTCTTTGGTGTCAAAGGACCTGGTGACTCCGCCACGCTGGGGAAGGTGGAAGTGATTTTGTAAGGGCTTCTCCTCCTAGCTGTGGGGGCTAAAGGAGAGACACTTAGTTTAGTGCAATACTCGGAGGGAGCCTCCAAGGAGTGGACATAGGTCAAGGTTTGACCGAGCCATTATAAATCCGGTGTGTTATTTCCTTTATTATTTCCACTTTTAATTTTCGCATTATGTTTTATTTGTGGTAGATTTGGTTTAGTTTGAGTTTTATTTTAAAGATATTTAAAATACCAATTCACCTCTCTCTTAATTAGCCCTGAGATAGTTCATATGGGGCCTAACATCCCTATCGAATTATCAAGTGGTATCAGAGCGGGATTCATAAAATTTAAGTTTTTGAAAGCTTTTGAATTTTCATCCATGTCTAATTCTTCTAATCATAATATTACGGAAGGTTATTCAATCACCAGACCATCTTTATTTGAAAATATTACTTTTGATTTTTGGAAGATTCGCTTATCTACCTTCTTGCAATCAATTGATTTTCGTATGTGGCATATGCTTTTAACTGGTTTTTTTTTTTACCGTCACGTGTTATAGATGGAATTATGGTTGATATTCCTTTTAATCAATAGAATAGTAAAGAATAAATCAATGCACAATTGAATGCAAAATCTTTAAACTATTTTTTCTGTCCTTTAATTTTGGAAGACTTTATGTTAGTTTCATCATGCACTACTGGTAAGGAAATTTGAGATAAATTACACACCATATACGAAGGCACTAGTGAAATCAAGCAATCAAAGTTGAATATTTTAATGCAAGATGATGAACGTTTTTGCATGAAACCTTATGAGATGATCTTAGAGATGTATATTAGATTTATTCAAATTGTGACATCATTACATGCTTTAGGTAAGGAGTTTTCAAATTTTTAAATAGTCAATAAAATTCTTCTTTGTCTACTTGATAAGTTTGATGCCAAAGTTGTTGCTATTTGTGAGTCAAAGAATTTGAATGAGTATTTTATTGATAATTTGATTGGCTCACTCTTTGCCTACGAGCAAAGTTTGGGTCAAAGACTTTTTTATGTAGGTGAAACGATAGTACTAAATGTTGAAGACATGGAGCAAAGTGGCTTAGTTGGTGAAGAATGTGATAACTTGTCAAGCAAATTAAAAAGCTCACCATAACATAAGTCTCAATAAAATTGGAACAAAAGTAAAAATAGTAAGATTGGTAAGATTACTTCTAACGTTATTTGCTTTGGATGTAGGAAACCTGGACATATGAAAAATTAGTTCCCTAATTTGAGAACTTTTCCTACAAAAGAAAAGGGTAAAACTAAGCAACATGTAGAAAGGTCCTATAATGAAAAGCAAAAAATCTCCTAGGCAGACCTGGTTTCTAAAGCATCGAACCAGGAGCAGGATGGTGTTCAAAAGCCTTACTTATTTGTTTTATGTTGTGTTTTATTTTTTTTATAGTGTTTACCTTTCTTTTCTCTTTTCCTTTTTTGTCTTAAGTGTTGTATTTTTTTTTTTGTGAAGTTTTCACTAATCAACACATACATATCAATTTTTTGAAGATCTTTTTTTTTTTAAATGAAAAGTCTTTCTCTTATTTTTTTTTTAATTCTTAGGTAAGTTGTGGCTGACTTCTCTAAAAACAATCAAAGAAAGGAAATTCATGATTTTGACTCTCAATCTGTGTTTCCTAAAAGAGGTTATTCTACTTTTGATTTAAAATATTCATAATGTTTTAAATTAGATTTTGAAACTGAACTTTTTCATCTCCCTATATTTTATCTATCACATAGGAATCTTTTGCAAGTTGTTAAATCTATCTCATAATTTTCTTATTCAAGTAGTCCGATTTTTCAATAGAATGGGTTTACAATTGTTTTTAAAATTTTAGAAAGGTAGCATATTCTAAAATAAAAAAAAGGCCAATGATGCCAAATAAAAAAAAAGTGGCCAATGACACCAAATTAAAAAAGATACACAAAGTGTATCAAAAAGTAAAAGATGCGCAAAGTGCGCCAAAAACTGGCAAGAGGCATAAAATGAGCCCACAAAGAGTATGCTTACTTTTTTCGTGTTGACTTAAAGCTTAAGAAAACAATTTATATTTTCATTACTTGATCTTGAAAATCATGTTTTTTTTATTTACTAATTTTCGCATCAATCTTCTATTAGATATATTTTATGAAAGGAGATTTGAAAAATTAGTGTTTCTTTTCTAATTTATTCCTTGATTTAGATACTGGATTAGAAATTTTTTGAGCCTTTAAAAGAACCTAAGTTTGGATTAACAATTTTTGAATTTCTTACATTTACTGGATTATGAGTCATGAATCCATTCCTTACTAAGTTTTTTATTAAAAATTAGAGGTAACTTTCTCATTTTTTTAAAGATTTTCTTTCGTGCTCCTACTCTTTTTGATGATGTCAAAGGGAGAGAACGTATTATTGTATTTGTATCTTTTTTTTCTCTTTTAAAAATCAAAATCAAATTTTTTTTTTATTTCCCCTATTTTTTAAAGTTTTATTCTAGTGAGGGGGAGATTAGGAGAACATAATTTCTTTTTTACAAATTCAACCTATAATGTTTATCATCATAAAAAGGGGGGAGATTATTGCGGATCTATTTTCTTGGATTATGATTTTGATGATAGAAAATACTCTTATTTCTATACGACTTCCTTATCTAATGATATTTCAGGTCCACAAGATCATACTACAATTTGGAACCAGCTCAAGATTGGGTAAACTAGGTCTGAGTCAGTGTGTACCACTTTTTTCTTTCCTGAGTATTGTATTTGGTGTGGCTCCTGAAGCTTTGTAAACTTTCTCATACACACCTTGGAAGAATTTTTGACTGTACCCTAGAGTTTACTGTTTTTGGTAACGTCATCCGGAATGATATTTATATCGTCCTGGACGATCGGTTCAAAAACAGAAACCCTAATTAGGGAATCATCCTCATTAAGGCAGCCTTCATTAAGACGATTGGCCTGGATGATCCTTGTATAGGCCAGGACGATAGGCTCAAATCAGAAAGAATTAGCTGCCACGATCAATTTAGGTATTCTTTTTTCCAGGACATCAGCCAGGATGATCTATACATCGGCCTGGACGTTACAACATAATTATGCCTAAATTAATGTAGTAATTATGGAAAGTAATAAAGGTTGATTGATACAATCACATCGGCTGATCGTAGGATCGACTGAGACGATGACCTGGATGATTAACAACGGCCAGACTCTATTTCGGGAGATTTTTCAGGATGATTGTACTCGGATTTTAACTAATCAGCCAGGACGATATTGTATCGGCATGGACGATGTTACCAATTCTCTTCTAATCATCCCAAATCATCCTGGCTGATTAAGCTTATTTTGTACTGATCGGCCAGGACGATAAAGTCGGCAAGTTGCATTAATGAGTTTGTTTTGAGATCTTCTATTTAAGCTTTTGACAAGGCACTTTTGTAAGAGTCTTTGACATCCATTATAGCTTTGTTCTTTTGGGGGAAACTTGAAGAGAGAGCTTGAAAGGGAGTGAGGAAAGGGTGAAATTTGAGAGAGGGAGAAGATCCTGTGAGGGGGGACTCAAGGGAGTGTGGAGGGGGATTCCACATGGTTGATCCGGCAAGCTTGCACCTTAGTACTGTTAGATTCAAGGCTTGTCTTGAGGGAAGTTCACAGAAGAATAAGATCTCTTCGGTGTCAAAGGACCCGGGGAATTTGCCGCACCGGGGAAGGTGGAAGTGATTTTGTAAGGGCTTCTCCGCCTAGCTGTGGGGGCTAAAGGAGAGACACTTAGTTTAGTGCAATACTCGGAGGCTGCCTCCGAGGAGTGGACGTAATTGAAGGTTTGACCGAAACACTATAAATCTGGTGTGTTGTTTCCTTTTTTATTTTCACATTTATTTTTTTCATAGTGTTTTCATTGTGGTGAATTTGGTTTAGTTTTAGTTTTGTTTTAAAGATATTTAAAATACCAATTCACCTCTCTCTTAATTAGCCTTGGGCCAGTTCATAAGGGGCCTAACATCCCTATCGAACTATCACATTTTTGTCATGGCTTTAACCATCTTGGCCATCTTAGTTAGTATTTATAGGACTATAATATATGCCTCAACTTATCAGGGAGATCCATCTACTTCAGCCTCTTTATGTTATTTTACATCATTATTTGGCTCTCTATGGTCATCTAAAATACCCTATCTCCTGAAAACACACATAGTGAATCAGTACATCTTCATCTAACTCTTCTTTAAGTAAGTCCTCCTTAAAAAAGGTTTCATAAAAATCATCTATGTATGGGCCTATTGGAGAAGAGATCCTATGGGGACTAAGAGCAGGAATTGAGTCTACCCGAACTGGTAAACTATTGGGGGAACAACATAATCAATATCTACCAAATTATCACAGGATATTAAAATGTCCTCTAATCTTAAAGGAGAAAATATACCTAATTATATGACTGCTAAAACTGATTGCACTACCTCGATAGGTGAGTCTACCTATCAGCATCTCCATACGCATCTACTATGATGGGACCTAATAGGGTCCTCTAGATATGGAGGGGGCTACAACAATAGAGCTAAGTTGAGGTCGAGCAAGCCCTAACTACGGTTAACATTCGTGATGACATGGGAATCATCTAATAGTTATAACACATGTATGAGGTTTGACTCAGGGAACTATACTAGTCTACTATCATGGTGGATATCCTCTCTACCATCGGTACATCTATCGAAGGGGCTGCCTCTATAATTGAGAATGCACTTGAGAGATATGATTGAGTAATCTCTCCTTACTAATAGGACCTCTACACATACTGAACGGATAATAATTTAAATCCTCTAAGTGTGGGCTGTAGCAATGTTATCCCAAGGGACTCTAACTTATGGAAGAGTAGTAATAATAGGATGGGTCATCAAAATGCAAGCGATGTTCTCCTCATGACAATTATAAATAATTAGGGAAAAGCACCCTCTCTATACTACATTAATCTTAAGTGCAATGATAACCTCAGGGGCCTGTATAATTGAAGGTGGGCATGGCTCCCATTGTAAGAGAACCACCCTACACTAAACCAAATCCTATTGAGCTACAGAATCTACCATATACCATTTTGCTACCTCAGATGTAGCAAATCATAGTATCCTATTCCTATTCCTTTGGCCCTTTTCCCAAGGCTAGAGTTAGAGGATGAGGCTATGTTTGAACCCACTAAGTGAATGATTGAGGGAACAAGAGCTATTAGTATAGAGAGTGTTGGGGTCATCTCGGTAGTCTCTATTGCCTGTCAATTTTAAGGGGTCGAATAAGTATGAACAATAGGTATATTAGGTGATATTTGATTGACCGCTGGATGAGTAGGCTGAATGGGAAGTGTTCTAGGAACTAGTTGCCTAGCCATAGGGTGTACTAGCTGCACATTAGTAGGAGTAGAATGAGCAAGTACCCAAGTTATCTACCGAGTGACTCGATGTTTGAAAAAGTGTATGGCTACACGACCTCTCCTCTATAGGGGAGAAAAGGTGGAAGCCTTAAAAGGAGTTAACTTACTAATGGTGACAAAGGTCGAGTAAGTGAAGGAACTAAAAGTGATCCCCCTAGTGGGAGGACTTGTCAGCAGGGACTCGAGAAGTGTCACCCATGAGTCAGAACTGAAATAGAAGGTTATGAAAAGAATGAAAGATGTCATGATACTATCTGCTAACAAAAGTAAAGATTTATAATAATCAGTATGTGATGATATGACAAGAAAAGAAGAAGGATGAATATGGGATAAAACATCCTCAAAGGCAAGAAAGCAAGGAACCTAACTAGGAAGGCGCCTAGCTAGAAAGGTACCTAGTTAAAAATAGGACATACCTAACTAAGTATTATCAAACCCAAAGTACACACAAGAGAAAATAATATAAAATTTAAAGATGTAGAGAGAAACTAGTCCCAACATGGTCGCCAAAAATTTATGGGCCTCCATAAGGACACCACTTAGCAGGAACAAAATATAAAGGGTATGACCTAACTATCCCATAGGACAATATGGTCATAAGCCTTTGCACTCTTTGCAAGTAAGCCAATGGGAGGGAAAATGAGATCATACAAATGATTAACCATTGAGGATAGTAGCTTTTACCTACACACCTCGATGGATAATGATATGTATAACCTGATCAAAGTCACGAGATTTCTCCCATCCGATACATCAGCTCAAGTTGGGATTTTTTGAAGTGGGATTTGATTTACCATAGGCACAAGCACCCAGGGTTAATTTCATCTTAAGTTGGGACCTAAGAAGACTCTTGATTAAGGAATATACGTTATTCTCTCAGATGGTATTAACATATATAGAGGAGTCTAAGAGCTTCATATTAAGAGAGAAAGAAAGTCTCAACTTGGCTCGGTCAATATATATAGATTATATCATCATTCAGAAGGACCTAGGGAGAGAAAAGAAACTAAAGAAAGACAACACCACAATTTGAGCATATAATAGAGAAAGGTGGAGGTGGCGTCATCTATATGATGTAGATAGGTGGGATTTATATCTCTAAAGGATAGAGGACTTACCTTTTTGATGAGGCATAGTACGAGACACTGATAGTAGTAGCCTTGAACCCTAAATCTAGAGTGTGTTTAGTATTTTGTATACAACACTAACACTTATGTCCTAGTTAATTAATTTTAGTTTTATATCCTTCCTGAAAAGAAAAGCCAACTAACCACCATCATAAAAAATCCATATTGTCCGTCTTTATGAAAGATGGGTGGGTGGCCACATCTTTGGAAATTAAGGTTGACATCTAGAATGATTCTTGAGTGGCCTTATACTTATGAATGGTACTATACTTCTAAGACTAATTCAATTAAATTCTAATTTTTAGTTAGTTTTTAATGCAATGCATGGTTGTCAAAATCTCCAAATTAGAAATATATGAAATTTTAAAAATATTAACTTCCCCAGGTTCAACATCTCATCCTCATAGCTCATATTATATGAACTTTACCTGTAGATAGGGAACCATTTAAATAAGGAAAAAGGCTAGTGCATTAAGATGCATGTGACCCCAGCTGCTCTTAAGCTTATTTCCTAAATCATTATCTTTTTATATTTTTTTAATTTCTAAAATTTTATATTTTAATTAAGAGTAGAGGAATTTTATTCCTAAGAGCTTAGCAAAATCAGGAACATTCAAATGCAAGAAAGAAATTTTAAAAAAATGTCATTTCTATTGCATAAATAAAGTAAACACATCATCAAAATAAAACATTAACTAGAGCAAAAAGTATCCAAAAGTTCATGGAAAGGGCCATATAATCTATAACCTAGGGTCTACAGAAAAGTAAAGGTGGACAGGCTCCATCGACAATAACCTGGATTCTAATCCTACAAAAAGATGCAATTTAAAAAAAAAACAAAGCATTTTTATCTTGATCTTCATCTTCTGGATCCTCTGGTCTCCTTTATTCAACTTCCTCTTAGTACGTCTTCTAGAAGGATATCCAAATGAAAGGAAATTCATTATAAAGGGACTTTCTTTTCTCTTTGGATCCCTTATATTTAAAAATACCTTCTTTTTTTTTTAGTTTTCACAACTCAAAACTTTGAATAAAATTATATCAAAAATATTAAATAAAAGGTCTAGACTCTCCTATAAGATTATCTTAAATAGTTATAATCAAATATCCCAAATAATTATATATGAAAATAAAAGTGCTCAACCTAGCCATACTTGGCCATGCTCTTATTTATTTGACGGCTAAGCGGCTGAAGCACATGTAACAATTATATATAATTTTTTCATTTTTAGCCCCCCCCCTAGCACTGTCTGAGCATGGATACCTGCAAAAAGTATCATAAGTATCAAAATCACACTACTAACATATGGGTATTCTATCACCGATCACATAACATAGACAATCCAATAATTAAAATAATAATCACAACAATCATCACAGAAAGCTAAAACAACCAACACACGTGTCACATGCAAATTGCCATATCATAGAATTAAAAGGAAAGAAAAATCTTGGCCTAACCTAAAGCTAGAAGTCATGTCTTAATAAACAATTCTATGTGTGTAGTAGGCTGTGTGGTTTTGGATATGTCCTATGTTAGATAATTAGTTCAAGTTATTTGTGATTTAATTAATTAAAGGCCAAAGGGGAATTTTTATTAAAATTTAAATATTAATATCTTAACGTCAATTTTAATTAATTTAGTTGATTAGTTAGTTTTTAACATTTAGAATAATATTCCATGAAATTTAAGTTGAATTAGTGAATTTCGGAATGCCCGAGGTTATCCTATCCGCTAGATCAAAGGGGTCTAAAGTTGACTGTTAGATTCCAACTAAGTTTTGGAGTCATAGTATTTGTGTTAAACATTAGACCCTTGGGGGAGTAATTAGGCTTTGAGTTTACTAAATTTGGAGTTTCTTAGACAAAGTTATAATTTTTAGAAGTTTGGGCCCAACTATTAAGCTATAGTTAACCAAGGAGTTGCCTTTTTTATTTAGGCTAATTTTTCTAATATTCTTAATTTTAATAAATACTACATTTTAATTAGGGTTGAATGCCTTTCAGTTTACTCAATTTGGAATTTTTTTTGGAATTAGTTATAATTTCTGAAATTTTAGGTACTTGATGACTTATTAAAATTGCTTAATTAAGGGTATTTTAGGGATATTCATTTAAATAAAGTCCAAACTTCTTGGGATTACCTCTAAAGGTCAGGCTTGACCTAAGAAAGTGTTTCTAATTATTTGGGGAATTTTTTTTTGGATTTAAAATAATTTTTAATTAATTAATTAATTTAATTAAAGGGTAATTTTTAATTAAAATTAAATTAGTGATTAAATTAAGGTCCAATTAAGGGGATTTTAAGTTTCTTGGATTAATAATTCAATTCTGAAGAAGTTGTTATATTATTTTAATTTTTTTGGTTTAATTTGGCTTTAACACTGTCGTTGCCAGGTCCCAAGTCCTGGATGAGAAAAGTGGAAGGAGGTTGGCGTTAGGTAGCCGACAGCCAGCGTAACAACTTTGTCGAGAACAATAATGACATGAATCCTTAAGAAATTGTGTAATCATGGACGCGTCCCTGAATTGACGCCGATATGGCCTAAATACAGTCAAGTGTCAAGGCGTGCTGCACTGGCGCCGCGTGCAAGTGTCTAATACGTAAGCGGTTCCACATCAAGGACGACATATGTGGGCAAAGAAGCTAGTACATGAAATAAATTAGGATAGAACTTGAATATAGGTTCCCTTACAGGAAAATTAATGGAATTAATAGATATTATGATTCATAGGAAGCTAAATAATTTTTGCATTCAGGAAACTAAATGGGTTGGAGATAAGGCAAAGGAAATTGATAGTTTAGGATTGTAAACTTTGGGTATTCAGGTAGGAGTCGTACTAGAAATGTGTAGTGTTATTATAGATAAGAGTTTAAAGGATAATGTTATAAAAATTAATAGGATTTAATAAGATTAGAATTATAGCTTTAAAGTTGTTGTTGAGATTAAGATTGTTAATATTATAAGTGCTTATGCTCCTCAAGTAGGTTTGATATGAGTTCTAAATTAAATTTTTGGAATGACTTAGAAGAATTAATACAAAATATACTCTTGAAGAAAGAGTTTTTATTGGAGGAATTTAAATGGACATGTTGGTAGAAGAAAGTAGATGATTTTTAATACTAGGATCATGGTTATTGGCCTATCCGGTTTGGTAATGACGAATGAGGTGCAGAGACCCATATTGGATTTTGTTTCTAGCTTATGAATTTAGTTAAGTTCCGCTACATACCTTGATCTTAGTGTTTTAAGAACGTTCCCAGGCACATGGTCCCTAGCATCTCCATCACTCGTATATAATAATGGATAATTGTACATACAACCACAAGCATGTCAGACTGTCCTATTTTCCTCTCCAATGCAGACCGAATTAAATACATGCCTTCTAATTGCAAGATTTGATATAGTTTCGTATTCGAGTGAAACAATGTCTAATTACGATAACATACGATTTCTATATTTTGGACGTTTATGACTAAAGCAGGGGACAATATAAAAAGCAATATTAAATCTGAAAATCTGATTCGTCTTAGGAGTATAATGATATCCGGCTCCAGGGCCCATTTAAAGCAATATTAACCAATAAATATTTTTAAAATAATGTTAAGATCTTAATTTTGTTTGTGATGAGGGATCATAATATTATGTGGAAAAAGTGGGCTAGTGTTATTAAGAATATTGCAAATGATGTCCTTGGAGTAATCAACAGGGAAAGAGCTCCAATGGTAAACAATAGCTTGGTGGTGGAATCTAATGTGCCGAAGAAAAAAATTAAAAATAAAGTAAGCTTTCTTTATAAAAAATGCTGGTATAATTTCTGAAAAATATTATGAATAATTGAGGTTCTATAATAAAAAGTTCGCTGCTTCGTAAAGGATGAGCTCTAAAGAAAGCAATTGCGATCTCGACAAAGGAGCTTAGATTTTTGACGTGATGATTTAGATATTACGTCACAGGGATGTAGCTAAAGCCACGCGATCTATATGTATAATTGTGCTCACTGGTTGAGTTACACCAAACAACAGAGATGGGGAGTCAGTACAGGATAGAGCTTAGTTGTCAAGTGACGATTGCATATATAGAAGATACAAGGCCAATTACTTTTCTTAGAAGATGAGATAATTCTCAACAACAGATGATGAGGATACTTTTCCTAACAACTCGTGTATTAATGGAATGTTGTGATATAGATTATAGAGTACCTTGATCTATTACTTGACACGCAGCCACCCCAGTAGATAAAATAAAGATTTATTATTAGTTTTATCCGGCGTATTAGTTAAACACTGAAGTGTAGAGAGGTTAAAGAAAATGAGAGGTGAAAAAGCTGTTGGCACTCTGTGACGTAACCTCCAGAATAGAGGATGTGTTGATAATGCTTAGGAGATCTTGAAGGAATTTCTTTTGGCAGTATACTAAACTTTTAATTACTATTGTTGACAGACTAAGAAGATCCCAGATGAGTGGATATCGACTATGAGTGTGTTAATATCCTATTTTTAAGAATAGAAGGTGAATGCGCAATGTTGTTGCGCACATTATAGAGTCATTTTAATGTTTATATCGTTCCGACTTTTATCAAAGCTTATGGAGCGAGTTATGGGAGCTATTACGGTTTTGCGCGGATACTAATGTTCCCCTCAAAAATCAATTTGGGATTCATGCCTGGGTAGGTGACTATGGGAAGCAATACATTTTTATTAGAGGTGTTGATGGGAAATATAGAGAAAATAAAGGAGGATCTTCGTATGATATTATTGATTAGAAAAAAGCATAAATGATAAAGTTTCCAAGAGAAGGCTATGGAGAGTTCTTGAAAGAAAGGAGTCAATATAGCTTATATTCAAATCATTAAAGATATGGTATGCAGGAGCTATTACTTGTATTCAAACATAAAGGTGAGTTGACCAAGTAATTCTCCCTATATCTGGTTGGTTTAACATCGAGGATCAGCCTAACATACTTTTTGCTTTAGTCATGGATGTTTTCACTAACATTTGCAAGAGATGTACCTTGGTGTAGCTTTTTGCTGATGATAGTTACTCTTGTTGATAAAGACTAAGAGGTATTGTTGAAGGGTAAACCTTGAAATTATGAGGTAAAGCCTTAAGTTCAAAGTTTGTTCTGCTGAGTAGAGTCTAAAACAGATATATGTGAGCTGTAATTTTAGTTAGTAATAGACCTAGTGAGGGGATTGTGGACTTCTGGGCGATCAAGTCATTAATAAGAGACAGACGGTTTAGATATCTTGATCTAATTGTTCAGGTAGTGATGGTGAAATAGATGGGGATATTATCAAGCAGATCAGTTGGATGGTTGAAGTGGAGGAATGCATCGGGCTTGTGTATGTGATAGACTATATCTCTCCTCCAAACTAGGGGAAAATTCTTTAAGATGGTAGTGAGGCCTGCAATGCTTTATGGTGCCGAATGTTGGCCTTTAAAAAGATGAAGCATAACTACAAAGTTAAGTGTGGCAGAGATGAGATCTCAGTGTGGATTGAAGTGGCTTAACCGCTTAGAGATAGGATTCGAAATGAGGCATCTATACATGAAAAAGGTTGGAGAGCTCTCTAGTTAAGATAGATTAAGATTAGAGATAAGATCGCCTTAGATGGTTTGGTCACATATAAGCGAGGGCCTTGGGGCGATGACCCGGTTAGGAAGAGTAGAGGTATTAGATGTTGACTTATGTTAAGAAAGGTAGGGGTAGACCTAGAAAGAACTTGGCTAGAAAAATATTTAGGAATGAACCTTCTTATTAGATTTAAACGAGAATTTTGACTGTTTTAATAGGGTCCATGGAGAAAAAGGATCTCATGGTAGCCACCCGCCCGTAGTGGGATAAGCTTTGATGTTGTTTGTTTGTTGTTGGTTTATTTTGGCTTTATTAGAAATTTTGAAACTTTTTGTGATTAATAAATAGGATAATATAAGTTTGAATTAATTAGTTGACATAAGAGTCCGTAAAAATTTCAAGAAAATACTTGGGGGTCTAAGATGTCAGTTTAAATTTAAATATTTAGTTTCATATTATCATTTGAGGTGTATCTTAATCCTAGAATTCTCTAGTTCTCTAGATGATATTAATCATAGGATGTTCACTAGGTTGAATGCGTTCAAATTAGGTGTCATACTAACGCCTTGGGGTAACAAATAGTAAAGTACAACAACAATTACAATCTCATTCTTCTTAGGAACTAGGAAAAGTCCTCGGCTAAGTGCTAGTGCATCTTAAAACATGTAATTTTTGACATAAGACATGTAATTAAAAATTATACTACCGTAACAATCAAGAATGATTGTTCAATAAATCACCACCTTAATTCTATTCATTCAAGCTTAATCTATAATTGAAATTCCATAGGAGACCTCTTAATACTTAAATGATTAAATATATGTATAATTTCAAATAAAATTTCAACAATATATTTATATTGAAAAATATAGAGCTTTGATATTACTATTTTAAAAATATTATAAATAGATTTTAAGTATTCATTAATAATAGTTCAAAATATTTTAGAGATACACAAAGTCAGTTGAAATAATATTAAAATAATTTTTAATTTTGAAAATAGTTGTATATATATAAAATAAATGATAATTAAACATTAACGAAAACTGAAAATTAAATTAGTTTGAAAAGAAATTAAGTTTGAAATTTTAAAAATTAATTTTAAGATTAAGATACTTAATTTTGTAAAATTTTTAAGGTAATTTGCATTAATTTTAAAAGTTTACAATTAATTAATTTATTATATAATTAATTTAAATTTAATCAATATTTTAAATATTTTCTTAGAGTAAATTTTATTTAAACCTTAAATGTATAAAAAATTTTTAAATATTTAAAATAATTTTTCTTAATATTTTTAATATTATTGAAATTTTTAATGAAATATTTATTAAATATTAAAGTTTAATTAATTAAGAATTATTTAAATTTATGCAAGTATAATCTTAGAGACTAATTTTAATTTTTAATAATATATTTTAAAATATTTTTTTCATTATTTTTAAGATATTGTAATGTGAAACTTTTAGTTTTGAAAAATAATTTTATGTTAATAATTTAAATATTAGATTTATTATTAAATTATTTAAAGGAATATAAATTATTTAAATCATATTAAGTATTTTGACTTAGTATTGAATTTAAATTTTGAAATAGTGTTTAATATTTTAATTAAATATTTAAAACGAAATTTTTAAAATTTTGAAAATAAATGGATTATTTTAATTATGATTAATTATAAATTTGCAAGATATTTAATTTTCTAAAAATAATTCAAATGAATATATAAGTATTTTAAATTATTCCTCCTTATTAAAAAAAAGTATTTTAAGTTCAGTAAGGTAAATTTGATATGAAAGATTAGTTTTTTTTTTTAAATTATATTTAGCTTATTAATATTATTTAGAAGTTTTCTGGAATTAAAAATATATTTAAATTAATTTATTGCGACAATGGCGCTACGTGGCATCTTCTGGTTGGCTATCCCAAATCACAGAGGCATTTTACAATCATTGGCAATGATTGCTTCATAGTGCAGTCATTGCCAATGTTTGTAGAGACACAAAAATCATCGACGTAACACTTAACCATATAGGCGCGTGCCCTTAGTTGTCCGATCGTCCGCGATATGGAATGAACAGTGTTGATCATGTTGGATGGAAGGAATGATCGTGGGATCAGATCTAAGTTCAAACGAAGCTACGGAATGGCAAGATCTAAGCTGTTTATTAAGGTATCAATGAACTAGATTTTACACAAATCAACCCTACATAGACTTAACCCTAAAATGGGTTTTTTGGATAATTCTTTCGATCGGAGATCAGATTAACCAAATCAATTGAAACCTTAAACCTTGATAGCTATTATGAGTAGATGACATGGGGGATAAGTTTTACTGTTTAAAAATCACTTATTTAAAAGTAAAAAGAAAAAAAAAACTCTAAGTGATTCAACCTAGAGTTGCAATTTTACCTTGATTTAATGGGTGATTGGGGTAGCTTAATGGATGGTTGAGCTTATTGACTGTCCAAGCTTAGTTCTTCTTTAGAAATTGCAATATGAAATGCCCTTGATTGGTGGATATCTGCCTTGGATGGATTTAAGTTTGGTTCATTGGGAAACCAATCGTTGATGACCTTCACCGGTAGGGTTTGACTTGGGAGAGGTTGAGGGAACCAAGAAAGCTCAATGCAATAGTCACCAGCTTTGGGGAGGCTTTGGGCAAGAAAAATATTCAAGACCTTTTCTAATGAGGCCTCATTCTTTATTTATATACTTAACCCTAGGATGGATGGCCAGGATGCCTCCTATGGTTAATAAAGAGATATCTAAGCTCTCTTGGATGTGTTGAGAGTCAAGGAATGTCTTGAGAGTACTTAAATGACATGTGAGTAGTTGACCTAAAAAAGCCAATTTTGACCAAATTAAGGTTGAGTTGACCAAGTCAAGTTTTGACTTGGCCAACATGGCCAATCAAGCCCAAATTAATTTGGAATTTAACATAAAGGGATTTGAAATTTATTTATACTCAAATAAGAGTTAACTGGACTAACCTGATCAACTTAAGCTGTCTTGGTCAACTAGGTTGACCTAGGACTTGGGTCTGGGCTCAAAAAACTTTGTTTGACTCATTGAACCCATTAGAAGTGGTCATAGGGTATAGGTTCATCAATTCGACAAAGTTAGCTCTCTTAACCCTAGTCTAATTAAAAGCAAGGTAACCACGTGCTTACCACTTTTTGTTAACACTAATATTAGTCGACAACCTAAAATTATGGTGGTTCTTCTAACCTAAATTTTAATTATTGGAATAGAGAGTATTTTTCTTTCTAATCAATTTCATATTTTCATCTCTAAAGCCCTAATATCATCAATAAAATTCAAATTAAGCTCTCCCAATTGTATAGATGATTCTAATCTTAAGTTAACTCCAATAATATTAAATTTCTTTAAAATATTAGTTAACTAAGTAGTAAAAATTGAAAAAGCACTTGGTTCATACACTCTTAGCTAATCACATAGGATTCATCATATCAACAAGCCACTAGAAATTATTTATAGCTATTTCCTATTTTAGTTCATATGCTTCCACAAATGGCTTAGATATTAAAAATCCTCTAGTTGCAGTATCTGTGATTAACCTAAGAGATCCTATCAATTCATTATAAAAATTTCTAATAACCAACCAATGTTACAAATCTATTTTTGGGTTATGATTTTGATGATAGCAAATAAATCTTGGTTCACTACAACTGCCTTTTTCTCTATTGACTTTTCAGGACCCAAAGATCGGATAGAAATCAAAATCAGCTATAGATTGGGTAGATTAGGGTTGAGTCAGTCTGTAATA
>NW_021318940.1:99142-140495 GCF_001605985.2 Dendrobium catenatum
GTTATGAATGCAGGAAGCCTGGACATGTGAAAGCCGTCTGTTCTACACTTCAAGATCACTCAAGCAAAGGAAAGGGTGAGGAGAAACCCAAGTTCAGGAAGGAAAAGAAAGACTCTAAAAGGCGTTTTGGGCGGATTCTGCATCAGATTCCCTTGAGACTGAACCAGAGGAAGAGACAACAAACCTATGCTTAATGGGAAAAGATCATCTTGAGCAAAGCGATGATGAAGAGGTATATAAACCAACTTATGATCAATTGTTTGAAATTTGTGAGAAAATTCATGCTTCATACAAAAAACACAAGAAGACTCATGCTAGTTTAAAGTTAGAGCTTTTAAATTTACAAAAAGAATATGAAATTATTCTCAAAGATAATTCTACGATTGATTCAAATCATATGGCTCTACTTGATGAATTTGATGATTTAAACAAAAAGCATTTGTAATTAATTGATGAGCATGATGCATTAAAAGTTTCACACACCTCACTTAAATTTGATTTTAAGAAATCTAAGGAGATAGAAAAAGATTTGAGGGTTAATAATGATGTCTTAAAAAATAATAACTTGAGGCTTAAAAATGATTTAGACTCACTTAAGGGAAATTGGAAGACTCCCACTTTGAATCCAAAGCCAAAACCTAGGAAGATGCATTATAACCCAAGTCAGTTATGAAATCCTTTTTCTGGAGTTAGATGTTTTTCATGTGGCATGCTAGGACACATCTCACATACTTGCACTGTTCACCGTAGTACACACTGGGTGTGGAGACCAAAATTACATAATTCACAGCATAGCACACATGCATTACACTCTACTTTTTATGAGAAGGGACCCAAACTTATTTGGGATCCTAAGTCTGACAGCTATTGATTCTTGCAGGATTGCTCTCATCAAAGACCTCATGAGGGCATAGAATACTTGGGTAAACAGAGGCTCGCAAATCATAACTACTTAAATTTTCTGCTTAACAAATTCTTGAATTGCATTTTGAAGTATTGCTATGTTTTGTTTTTGTGATAGTTTTTATTTAGTTGTTCTAGTCATTTTTACTTTTTGCTTTCTTTATGATGATTTTTCCTTGTTCTTAAACTTTGGAGATTTATAGCCAATGATTAGCATTTCTAAATCAGTTAAAGGTAGAAAACACCGTTGATGGTTTCCCTCCCTATAACCTCTTTTGGTGATATAATTTTCTTTTCTAAAACAAAAAGTCTATCTCATTTTAACAAATGGTTTTTGAAATTAAGATCCTTTTTCCTTCTTATTACAATAATATATCTTATATATATGATTCAAAGTTTTTATATATCCTTCAAGTTAATTGAAATCTTGCCGTTACACTTATCATATGATTTTGATTTTCATTTTGTGGACTGTTCTTCTCTATGTTAGAAAGAGAGCCCCTCTTCTCTAATATATAGAAGATATAATCACAACTAAGAAATTTTTTAAAGGGTTTGTTAAAGAGTTCTTAGCTTGCAAGAATTAAAAAGGAAAAAGGCCAATGAAGCAAAATTGAAAAGAAAACTATATACAAAAAAGTGTATCAAAAATCAAAAGATGCTCAAAGAGCCAATTTAAGTGACAAGAGGCATAAAATGAGCCCACTAAATGCAAGCTATCCTCTCTTTTCAAAACTTTTAAAACTTAGAAGGACTTAAGGGTTATTTGATATTTTCAAAGGCTTGATTTCAAATTCCATGAAAGAGACAAATTAATTTGGTATACTATTTTATAAGATATTTTGTTTGTAACCAAGTTTTTGAACAGATCTTCTTTTTATCCAATTTATTCTGAGTTAGACCTCTTGTTTTTAAAAGACAATTTTTATCCTGAAAGAAGTCCGAGGTAGGGTAAACAGAATCAGATTTTCTACCATTTTCAGATTATGACATTGTTAACTCATTGATCTTTCAAATCTTTAAAATTTAAATTATTTGGGAAATTTTTCATATGCTTGCTCTGCCAAAAAAAAAAACTTTGTTTCTTTTTTTGTGTTTGTTTTTGTTTTGTTTTGTTTTATTTTCTTTTTCATTTAAAGTTTTTTTTTTCTGATCATCTCCATCTTTTTGTAATTTTCAAATTCTTATCACATCGTCCTGGCCGATTCCTATATCATCCTGGACGATAGGACAATTTCTTCAAAATTTCTTCTGTTGAACCTTTTCTGAGCTTTTTGTAACTCATCATCCTGGACGATCCCTTATTGTCCTGGCCGATATGATCGAACTTTATTACAATCTTTTTTTTTTATCGTCTTGGCCGATACAACTTTCATCCTGGCCGATGATTTTTTGGTCATTGTCCTGGCCGATACATTAGATCGTCCTGGACGATACACGTGTTTGCACGTTTAAATCCTTAAAATCGGCCCCCGACGATCCATTATTGGACAATCGTCCTGGCCGATCCACTGTTCGTCCTGGACGATGCATGTGGCACAGATTTAAAATGTTTTAACTTCGGTCGGTATGTTCAATTATTGTTCATCATCCTGGACGATACACCTAATCGGCCCGGACGATCTACTTTTTCAACGGTCGTCCTGCTTGACTCCTCGGGATGATCGCCTGTGTCTAATTGTCCTGGCCGATATCTGATCGGCTCAGCCGATCGGACCGCCTTTTTGACCAATCGGCCTGTACGCAATAATTAAACCAAATCATCCTGGAAAATTATGCGATCGTCCTGGATGATTATGCGATCGTTCTGGACGATACGGCCGTTTCTTTAAATTCAGGCCATTCCAACCATTATTTTCACCTCAACCTTCTTCTTCTCTTGTGTTTTCTTACTGATTTCTTGCTATGGCTAGTAGGAAGCGAGTCCGAAAAGCTTATGGAAGTTCCTCGAGGGCCACTCTGGACCCTCAATTCAGGGAAGTGGAGGATCAAGCAGCTTACCGTCGCTACAAAGAATGTGGCATCACCCTTTCCAGAACAATAAATCTTGCCCACCTTTCATATCCGGTAATGGATCTTTTTGCTCACACTTTACTCTTTTTCATTCTTACTCTCGCTGTCCCATTTTCTTCAGAACTTATGTTAGAATTTTATGCAAATCTTCGCAGAAATCCTACTTTCACAGCCCTGACCTCCAATGTGAATCGACGCCCGGTCGAGATCACATATCAGGACTGTGCTGAACTATTATAACTATCCACCACTGGGGATAAGCTGCACATAATCATTTCAGATCCTTATTTTGACTGGTCCATGGCAAATCATTTTCTTCGCCAAACCAACACACCCTTTCATGTTGGATAGACTAGCTCTTTAGTCAAAGATGCTAGGATAATTCAGCATGTCCTTTGCACCTCCATTATTCTAAAAGTTGGGGACCGAATCCACATCACTCCTCTGCTTTCTCTGGCTACCTTTTTCATTATGGCCCAGAAATAATTTAATGCTACTGATCTAATCTTTTGATACATTGATCATTTAATAACTATTCACGATCCAGGCCATAGGAGGAAACCCAACCTTGCTTTAGGAAATATCATAGCCTACATTCTTAAAACCAAATACAATATTCAATATCCTGCTCGTCATGACCTTCAGCCTCCTTGCTACTTAAACAGCTCTTTCAATATCCTTCACAGTACTCGTCTCCACCCAGGGGATGGGGAACCTTAGGGGGCCGAGGAGGAGGAGGCTCCCGCTCCCGTTCCTGATCCTTCTCCTCTTCGCCAGCACTCACAGTTTGACTAATTAGTGGAGAGGTTTGATCATTGGGAGACCTATTTCGATGCTTACGTTGCCGCACAGGAGCAGCAACATTCTGAAGACATGGCTCGCTATGAGCAGCACCGTACATAGGACTTAGCCCATTTTGATAGCTACATTACTCACCAGCAGCAGCAGCATGACCAGGACATAACCTTATTAAATGCTCAGTTTACTACGCTAGCTGGCTACTGTCAGCAGGCCCCACCACCTCCACCTCCATCTGATGACCAGGATCCCTCGTTCTTTTAGTTTTAGTTTTTTTAATTTTTATTGCTTTAGTTTTATGTTTTTTTTCTCTTCATTGCTTTAGTTTTTTTTTTCCTCCTCCTTTTTGAGATGTCAAAAGGGGGAGTAGTGTGTTTGTACTTTCTCTTATTTAGTATGTTTGAACATGTTCTGGTAAAAGCCTGTTTAATTTTTGCATTACTATTTTAGAATTAATTTTTGATATGTTTGCCATCATAAAAAAGGGGGAGATTGTTACAAATCTATTTTTGAATTATGATTTTGATGATAGCAAACAAATCTTGGTTCACTACAACTGCCTTTTTTCTACTGACTTTTCAGGACTCAAAGATCGGACGGAAATTGGAATCAGCTCAAGACTGGGTAGATTAAGATTGAGTCAGTTTGTAATTTTTATTTCTTATGTTAATTGTAATTAGTTGGAGTGACTAATATTTTTGGAACCTTACACACACACACACACACTTGAGAGTTTTAGAACTTAAGTTTTACTCAAATCGTCCTGGACGATATTTTATATCGTCCTGGATGATCAGGCTTAAAACAGAAGGTCTAAATGGGTTTCTTAATTAAGACAGTTGTCATTAATGATCGGCCTGGACTATCGTTAGATCGGCCAAGATGATCAGTTCATTTTCAAAAAGAATTAGCCGCCATGATCAATTTAGGTATATGTATTTTTGGAAGTCGACCAGGACGATTCCAATATCGTCCTTGACGATAATTATGCCTAAATTGACCTACAATTAAGGGGAGTAATTAAGGTATGATTGATACGATCACATCGGCCTGAACGATCGCAGGATCGGCCAACATTTTTGAACATCCTTGGCTGTTGTCTTGGAGAGAGAGGGAGAGAGAGAGAGAGAGAGGATCTTGTGAGGGGCAGCTTATGAGGGGATTCACAAGGGTTGCTCCAAGCATTATTCCACTTCTTCTTCCCTAGAGTCTCTTGTCCTTGGAAGGGTTGGGAGAGGTAAGTTCCAGCAAGCGATCGAGGTTCTCTGCCTGCTTCAGGAGGAAGTAAAAGGAGAAAGGTTCTCTGCCTTACCAGGTGTGGCAAAAAGAGGTGTTTGTAAAGGCTTCTCCGCCTAACTGTGGGGGCTAAAGGAGAGTCACGATTCTATTGCAATACTTGGAGGGTGCCTCCGGGGAGTGGACGTAGGTCGAGTTGACCGAACCACTATAAACCATTATGTTCTTATTTTTTATTGCTTCCGCATTTATTTTCTTTCGCACTTATTTTTTGTGGTGATATCCCTAACAAACTTTCAACCATTAGGGCAGAGCATGGTGAGAGCATTTTTTAAGCATTTCTTTAGTCTCTCTCAACTTTCATAAATTTATTATCCTTCAAACTAGGCAAAGGAAGTTATATTATTTTTGAGTTGGGCGCTTTTAAAAGTGGGAAATACTTAGCTAGAAATTTATATGCCAAATCATTCCAAGTGGTCATAGAGATTGGGGGCAAAGAGTTTAACCATATCTTAGCCTTATCCCTTAGAGAAAATAGAAACAATATAATACCAATGACATCATTATTGACACCATTATACTTAAATGTTATATAAATTTCCATGAAACTAGTTAAGTGTAAGGGTGATCTTCAATAAGAATTCTCCCAAACTGCGAATTTTGAACCATTTGAATTATAGTAGATTTTAGTTCAAAATTATTTCTTGGATAGTAGGTCTATTAATACTATGATGGATTCCTCCTACTACATGATGATCATACTTTCTAAGAGGTTTATAATTATCTTAATTTTTATACTGAGTTTGACATTTTAATTTTTTTTTTTGAATTTTTTCTAGAGTTCTTTCTATTTCTGGATTAGACAATAAGGACTTCTTGCTAGATATACCAAGTATACAATAACGATGAACAAATAAAAATTATAAACTAAATAATTAATTAGAAAACTATTTTATATTTTTCAAACTTTTATCAAAATGAACAAAAAAACATGATACAAGTATTTCTAATTATGCACTTTTCGACAATATAGTTAAAATTGTAGCATGTTCATTATTATTTTCCCAATAATTATGCCAAAACTTAAAAGGAGTGACATATGCTAACAATATGAGCTAGTATGTGACTTGTTGAGTTTGAAATATGCCTAGTTTTTCTTTGATATGAAATTAATATATGCAGACTACAATATGCAAGTATACATGGTGAATCAAGTAATAAAATGATAGAGTAGAGTGTAAAACCCAGGAGGAATTGTTCTGTTTAATTACAGCTTACCTACTACTACTTACTTCAAATATACAACTTATCCAGGTGAAGATAAAAATGATATTTTTGATTTTTTTATCTCTTAAAGAAAAATTTGCAAAGAAAATTGATACTTATAAAGATAAAATGTTTTGGATTAATGAATGTATAAAATAAAGATTTTATAATGAGTCTCTTAAATGTAGATATAGATCAAATCATATACAACTCTATCTCTATCGGGCTTGTAGATTTAAAAAGAAAGATTTATGGAAGATTTATGGCCTTCTTACAATTTTTTTCTCCGTAGAACCTAGAATATTCAAACATCTTAAATCAAGGAATGCTAACATTTTATTTCAATACTCCTAATTAATCCATCATTCCTTTCTCATTGCTGTACCCTACACTATGTTTTAATAACTCACATGGCCATTGTATGCATTAAATGAAGAACGAGAGATATAAAAAATATCAATACTTTCGCTAAAGCACAAAAGTCTACATTAGTCATTGTTATGCTTTTATATTAATAGTCTAAATCTAAATAATTAGTTAAACATTAAAAAATAAGAAGTAAACACATTAGAAGAAAAGATATAAGAGAAGTAATAAGAAAATAATCACATGAATGGGTCAAATGATATTTTCCCCCTTCTTCCACCAACCACAATGTTACTTATAAAAATAAGCTAAGTTCTCTACAAGAAAAAGTATCATTCACTTCCCTAACCTCCCTTAGACTTTAATCTAAGGGGCACTAAAGAAACAATCTTGCAAATATAGAATTTTATTGAAGTGATAAAACTCTCAAATAATAGAACTAAAAAAACTATTTATAGGAAATATATGGATAGAATCAAGCACCATCGCACTTGAAAAGATGGCATTGAGATGATAAAAAATAAACTATCAACTCAACACTATAATGTTGGCTCCTCTGTGGAAATGGCTTCACGCCTAATGCTTGAAATGGTGCATCTTTTAGCGGAGTTAGTGTGGCTCCTTGCATTAACAATCACTCTACCAAAGTGTTCTAGAATTTTGAGCACTGCTGTGCTAGAATGTGATTTTGGTGTTGAGGCGCTATAGAGCTTGGCACTTTGGTGCTCATTATCTAAGGCTTCTAGCATTACTGTGATGAATTTTGCCACAAAAACACTTTGAAATGTCGCAACACTGATAGTTATGCTATTGCAGCATTTAAAATTAGGGTGTAGTGCTATAATGTCTAAATCTGACATTGGGGTGCCTTGAACTAGTAAGTTATAGTGCTCTGGATGATGGCTCCGTGATGCTGGTCAACACTTTTATTTTTTTATATTTTGCTAAATATTTCATGTACAAGCATCACTAAAACAATTTTTTTTTTTAAATTTAAACATAGTAAATAATACAAAATTTACACTTAACACTAATAGAACCAGAATATGCTCGTAGATACTAGAACATGGCATTTTATGATCAAAACATGTATTACAGGCACTAGAATATCTTGCCCTTTTCATAATAATTTCTCTAGAACATTTCAATTTAAACTGAAAGTTTGTGAAGGTTATTAAACCTCAAAGAACCAGCCCGAGACTAACCTGGGGGGGGGGTGAATCAGTAATTTAAAATTTTATTTGGCATAAATAAAATCTTTTTATAAATTTTTTAATATCTAAAAGCAAACAATTTTATCACTCAATGTGGAAGAAAATTAATTTCATTATAACAGAAAGATAAAAGTTGTTATCCACATAATTAATCATAAAAAAGTAAAGTACAGAAAATAATAAAAGCTAACACTCCATAATTTATAGTAGTTCAGTAAAATAATGACATACGTCCACTCCTCGAAGTCCTCCTTTGAGTATTGCACTAAACATTTTGTGAGTCTCCTTTAGCACCCAAAGCTAGGTGGGGAAGCCCTTATAAAATCTATTCTACCAACCAGGTGTATTAGAGAACCTTACTCTTTTCACCCTCAATATGATGTAGGAACTTGGAATCCTCTTTCACCCTCGTAGTGAAGCCAGATAACATGAAATCCTTTGTCAGCCTCTTGGTGAAAGCATCATATCTTAAAGATTTTTCTCCTTCCAAGAGAAGTCAAAGTACCTTGAATCTTTTTTAACCATCAAGGTGATGGCATTGAACCACAACCTTGTGCTATAAAATATCTACCTGGAGCCACCAAAGGATCAAGGTAGAGACTTGAAGAAGATAGGAAAGAATCTTGATTGGGGTAACCTCATGAATCCCTCACAATGCTCCCTCACAAAAAGTTCTCCCTGTCTTCTCTCCCAAAGCTCTCCTAAACTCCTTCTCTATGCCCCTTCTCAAGACACTTAGTAGCAATATTCTTCCTAACTCACTAACTCACCCTCTTGAGTATGTGTGGTTACTTAGCTTTAGGATCCACCATAATATATGATTGACTCAAGAAAGATAAAAAGTACATAAAAACTAATAATATAGATTTTAATCCTTGTCTACCAAATCTTGAGCTGATTGATGTTGTAAGAGAATAGTGGACAGGAAATATCAGTGAGCAGGAAAAAATATATATGAAAAAAAAGCAGTTATCAGGAGATATCATAATAAGAAATCTAATAATGATTGTTATCATCAAAATCATAAGACTTGGGTTTAGATTTGCAACAATCTCCCACTTTTTTATGATTATAAATATTATTGGTTTATGTTTGAAAAAGTGTTTTGCTATTCCCTAAGCTCCCCCTTACTAAGAAATTCTTTCAACAACAAGGGATGTGTTGTTTTTCTTTTTTTAATAAAAAAATATCACATAACAATAGAGCACAAAATATTAAGAGACAAACATAGAATTAATCATTTTAAAATAAAATAAAATCTATAAACAACATCCTACTCCCCCTTTTGATATCACAAAAAGGAGAAAATAACAACAAAAATAGGAAACTATAAACAACAAAAAGTATAGAAGTAAACAATAATCATAAAATAGAATAAACTAAAATAAAGAGGGATCCTGATCAAGTAAAGGTGGGGGCTGGAAGTACTAATGGATTGAGGAAAATTGTTCTATTTAAAGAATCAATTAATTTTACCAAATGATAATTTTAGCTTATGATTAGATTAAAAACTAAGTAAGAATTGCCTTGACAATAATTAAACCTAGAAAGGTTAGAGATTTAAATTTTGTTAACCCTAGCTCAAGGTCATTACATGTTAAAGTATTTTTAAACAAAAAAGTCTTATTTAGAAAAAAAATTAGATAGGAAATGTGATCTTTTCAAACTTCTATACAGAAATATATCTAAGAGAATAGCATTGTAAAGTGATGAATCATGAATCATAATTTTTAAATTCCATTATAAAATATATAAATTATTACATCGATTGTTTTAAGATTTAAAAGTTTGAAAGAAAGGGAAGCTAACCAATTGTGGGCTCATTTTACATCTCATTATTAATTATTTGCACACCTTGCACTTCTTTTGATTTTTGATATACTTTGTGCATCTTGTAATTATTTGACAGAGTTTTTACTTCTTTTCAGTTTTGGCCTCATTTTGTGCCTCTTTTCATTTTTGCAAACTTACTTCCATTCTACTTCTTTATAGAAAGAGTCCTCTCGGTTGTGAGACTATCTTCCAAATATAAGAGAAGAAAAACACACTATCTTATATAAGGAAGAGTAAACCACAAAGAAAAACCCTATATATATTATAGAAACAAATAACTTGATTAAGAAAATTTGAAGTAGATTCATTGACTTGCAAAAATATTCATATAAGATAGAGGATTGTAGGAAGATGAAGAAAATCTCTATTTTTAGGTTCAACTTTTACTTTGAAATAGATTTTAATTAAAATAGAATTACACTCCTAAAGGAGTTAGAGGATGAGGGATAATCACCTATTTGTCTTCTTTTAACTATTTAGAGTTAAACATTGCTTACATAATACAAAAAAAATAAGGCAAGGTTTACATTTAAGGAAAAAATTCATCTACTAAAGTGAGTAGCGATAAAATTTTTAAATTTAAAAGTATTTTTTTTTGAAATTATAAGAAAATAAACAAATACAAACATAAAAGAAAAAAATATAGAATATTGAAAGACAAAATAGAAAAATAAAAACATAACATTTAGATTTTGGATTTTCAAATCATTTAATTTCAAGCATGAATATCTATGACACCAAATCTGATTCTTAAGGTGCTGAAGGTTTAAAAAGTGAGTGGTTTTGTGAATAAACCTGCAAGTTGATTTTTAGTGGCTACATGAGGTAGATTTATTTCCTTTTAGTGATATGGCCCCTAATGAAATGGTGCCTTACATCTATTTTATTTGATCCTAGAGTGTTGGATTGGAATATTTGAAATATAGATAACACTAGTATTTCACACAAGATTGGAATGGTGCTTACAGGTAGTCCTAAATCCAGTATTTATTACTTTATCCAAAGGACTTGTTCCATACCACTTCATAAGGCTATGTATTTTATTTTATCAGTAGATAGGGCTACTGAGTTCTATTTTTTACTAGACTAGAAGAATAAAAATTATCCTATGAATTGGCATGTTCCATAAGTTCTTTTCCCATCAAACCTACATCCTGTAAAATTTGAATTAGAATATCCAATGATTTCAAAGGAAGTGTTATACCTAGGATACAAGATTCCTAAGTTTTGGATTCCTAAGATATATTTAAGGATTCTTTTAACAGCAGTCAAGTGAGATTCTTTTGGATCAGCCTAAAATGTAATAGAGAGACAAATACTAAACATAATATCAAGTCTACTAGCAGTCAAGTAAAGAAGTGATCCAATTATTCCTATATATTCATTCTGATCAACTAATTTTTTTCATTTGAGGCCTTATCTAATTGAACTATAGAGCTAATTATTACGAATCTATTTTTTCAAGGAATATAATTTTGATGATAGCAAATAATTATATTTCTCTACGACTATCTTGTCTACTAAAATTTTAGGTCCACAAGATCAAACTACAATTTGAACCAACTCAAGATTGGGTAGAATAGGTCTGAGTCAATTTGTAAAATTTTCCTTTTCTTGAGTATATTATAAATGATATGGTTCCTGATGCTAAGGGATCTTGCACACACACACTTGGGGGAATTTAAATGACTTTATTTTGAGTTATATGTTTTTGGTCACATTGTCCGAGACGATCCCAAAATCTGCTTGAACGATCAGTTAAAAATAAAAACCCTAATTAGGACATCCTGGTTAAGGCAGCCATCATTAAGTACATCGTTCTGAACGATATTTGTATTAGTCAGAATGATAGACTCAAATAAGAAAGAATCAGCCTCCAAATCTATTTAGGTATTATTTATTTTTGGACATCATCTAGGATATCATCCTGGTGATGCAACATAATTATTCCTAAATTAATTTTGTAATTAAGGAAAGAAATTAATGTTTGATTGCAAGATTATATCATTCTAGATGATCGCAGGATCATCCAAGATGATCAGTTAACAAATCTTAGTTGTCCCTGGATGACCAAACATCAGCCAACCGCTATTCAGGGTGATACTCTAAATGATTTTCATGGATTTGAACTAATCATCCGGGACGATCATGAGATCGGCCTGGATGATCAAGCTATTTTTCCATTGTCCAAACATCTATTCAGTGTAATTTTCTAGATGATATTTAATGATTTGTAGTGATCGTACAGGACGATATGAACAAAAACCTTCTTACCACCCCAAATTATCCTAGCTGATTGAGCATAATTTGTACTGACCGTATAGGACGATATTTATATTATCCTGGATGATAAAGTGGATTTATTGCAATTAAGAGAAATTCTGAAGCTCTTCTATTTAAGACCTCTTATTCTATTTAATAGATAATCTTTTGCTATTATTCTGACATGAGAGAGCCAAGAGGAGAGGGAGAGTAAGGGAGAGAGAGAGAGAGAGAGGATATTATGAGGGGGAGTTTGTGAGGGGTTTAACAAAGGTCACTCCAAGTAAGGATCCGTCATCGTCTTCTCCAGTCATCATCCTTAGTTCCTTGGAGGTTCTAAAGAGGTCTACTTTAGCATCTGATTAAGGTTCTCTGCATGCTTCAGGAGGAAGCAAAAAGAGTTATGTTCTCTGTCTGCTTCTAGAGGAAGCAAAAGGAGTTGGGTTCTATGCCTCACCTGGGTTGGTGGAAAGGAGGTTTGTAAAGGCTTCTTTGCCTTGCTGTGGGGGCAAAAAAAGAGACACTGAGTTTAGTGCAATACTTGAAGGGTGCCTCTGGGGAGTAGATGTAAGTCGTGTTGACTGAACAATTATGAATTTCTATGTTTTTTATTACTGCTTCCTCACTTAATTTCCACACTTTAATTTTTGTGGTGAATCTTAGTTTTTATTTTAAGATCGTGTTTTAATTGAAAGATTTTTTAAAAATACCAATTCAACCCCCTCTTAGTTAGCCTTGGGAATAGTTCATAAGGGCTTAACATCCCTGTCAAACTTTCAAGTAGTATCAGAGAGGGATTCATAAAATTGAGTTTTTGAAAACTTTTGAATTTTGATTGATGGCTAAATTTGGTAATCTTAATTCAACAGAAGAATATTCTATTACACGACCACCTTTGTTTGAAAATATTCCTTTTTTTTAGAAAACTTGCATGTCTTTGTTTTTACAATCGCTTGATTATTGTATGTGGATGCTTGGGAAAGAAGGTTATACACCTCCTTCTCGTGAAATTAATGGCATTAAAACTAAACTTCCTTTTACTGAATGGACTTTTGATGAAAGAGATTTAGCATAACTTAATGCAAAATGCTTGAACTATTTTTTCTGTGCTTTTAAATCTAAAGATTATATGTGTGTTTCAACTTATGCAACTGGTAAAGAAATTTGGGATAGATTGTGTGTAACTTATAAAGAAATTAATTAAGTTAAATAATCTAGGTTGAATATTTTGTTGCATGATTATAATCTTTTTGTATGAAACCTTCTAAAACTTTTTTTGACATGTATACTAGGTTTACTCAAATTGCCACCTCATTACATGCTTTAGGAAGAGAACTAACTAATTATGAAAGGGTCAATAAAATTTTGAGATGCTTGCCTTCTTCCTTTGATGCTAAGATCACTGTAGTTATTGAATTTAAAGATTTAAATACTTATTCTATTGATAATTTACATGGATCACTCATTGCTTATGTGCAAGAGGTAAATTAAAGAAATCTTGATGCAGGTGAGAAAAAGAAGGAGAAAACTATGGCACTGAAGGCCAACAACATGGAAACTAATTCTTTCATATATGAAAATAATGATATTGCCTTCATCACTATGCAATTTAAAAGCTTTTTAAGGAAGAACAACAAGTATCATCAGAAATAGAAAAGAGGTAAGGATAGAAAAAATTATAAAATGTCTTTTGATGTTGTTTGTTTTGAATGCAGGAAGCCTGGACACGTTAAAGAGATTGTCCTACAATTAAGGAGCATCCAAGCAAGGACAAGGGTGAGGAGAAACCCAAATACAGAAAGAATAAGAAGTAGTACCAAAAAGCTTTCTAGGCGGGTTCCGCATCTGACTCATTTAAGATTGAAGCTGAAGAGGAGATAAAAAATTTGTGCTTAATGGGTGATCATCATGGTCAATCTAATCAAGAAGAGATACGTGAACCAAACTATGATTAATTACATGAAATTTTTTGAGAAAATTCATGCATCATGTAAGAAACTTAAGAAATCGCATGCTAGTTTGAAATTGGAGTTTTTGAATTTGCAAAAAGAGCATGAACGTTTAATTAAAGATCACACTCTACTTGATATAAATCACATGTCTTCACTTGATGAATTTGATGATTTTATTATTAAGCATGATTCTTTGAAAGCATCCAACATCTCACTTGAATCTAATTTTAAAACATATACTGAAGAATCTGATCATAAAAACACTATTTAAATGTTGATAATGCTATTTTAGAAAGTGATAACTTGAGGTTTAAAGCTAAATTAAATACACTTGAGAGAAATTGGAATACATCAACACTTGATCTAAAGCCAAAACCTAAGAAGAGGTATTATAACCCAAACAGATTAGTAAATCATTTTCTTGGAGTTAAATATTTTTCATGTGGCATGATAGGACACATTTCACACAATTGCACTATTCACCATAGTACACATTGGGTGTCACGACTAAAATTATATGATTCATAGCATAACACACATACATTGTATTATTCTTTTGATAAGAAGGGACCCAAACCTATTGAGGTTCCTAAATCTGACATTTAATATTTTAGGCAAACCTCACAAAAGGCCTCATGAGAACATGTGGTACCTGGACAGCAGATGCTCATGATATATTACTGGAGATGCTAATTAATTCATTTTGCTAGAGACCAGGATAGGGGCAAGATTACTCTTGGAGCAGGTATAATAAAAAATTTTAAGAACCTTTTAATTGAAAATGTTTTACATGTAGATGGACTGAAACATAACTTGCTTAGCATCAGTCAGCTTTGTGATAAGGGCTTCATCATAAAATTCTTGGCAAACACTTGCATTATAAGCTTAAATAACAACATTATTTTGTATGGAAAGCGAATCAATAATATTTGCATGCTTGACTTAAATAATATTGAATGTGCTGCTTCATTTTTCTTAAAAATTGTTGCTCATAATTCTTAGTTGTGTCACAGGAGATTATGTCATTCTAGTATGAAAGCCCTTAGGAATGTGACCCATAAAGACCTTGTTAGAGGTGTCCCCAAGCTTAATTTTTTTAAAAAACCACCTTTGTGATGCCTGCCAACTAGGAAAGCAAGTAAAATCCTCTTTTCACTCCATTAAGGATATTATCACCTCTAGACCTTTAGAAGTCCTTCACATAGATTTATTTGGATCCATTAGTACTACCATCTTAGGGTGGAAAGTATATGGTTCTGTGATTGCCGATGACTACTTAAGGTTTAGTTAGATTAGATTTCTGTCACATAAGAATGAGTCTTTTGATGAGTTTAGATCCTTCTTCATATGGATTCAAAAAAATTTAGGTTGTGAGATCTTGTTCATCTATAGTGACCATGGGAGAGAATTTGAAAATGAGAGATTTGGAGACTTTTGCGAGGATAAAGGGATAAGTCACAACTTCTAAGCTCCTAGAAACCCTCAGTAGAATGGGGTAGCTGAAAGGAAGAATATGACATTAGTTTAGGTTGCTAGAGCCATGCTTGTTGAGTATTCACTTCCAAAATAGTTTTGGGCTAAAGTGGTAAACACAACTTTTTATGTGTTGAATAGGGTTAATGTTAGAGCCAAACTTGATAAGACAACCTATGAGACCCTTAAGGGTAGAACACCCAATCTTTCCCACCTCCTTGTCATTGGTTGTAAGGTTTCATTTATAATAATGGGAAGTCACACTTAGAAAAATTTGACCCAGAATATGATGAAGGAGTGTTCTTAGGTTTCTCAAGTGTTGGGAAATCCTTTAGGTTGTTTAATAAAAGAACATTGGTGGTGGAGGAGACTACTCATGTAGTGTTTGATAAATCTGATCTTATGGAGTCTAGAATTGAGGATGAAGATGGTGTTAGAGAGATTTCCAAAGGAGTTGAAATTTGGAGAAGATAGTAGAATCCCAAATCAAAGAAGGAGAAGGAGAGATTACCCAGAGAGTAGAAAATTCAAATCTAAAGGAAAGGGTTGATCCTACACATACTTTGCCTAGGGATTGGAGATATTCTTTGAGTCATAGTAAAGAACTAATCTTAGGAGACCCCTTTGAAGGTGTTAGGACTAGGCATGGACTTAGATAAGAAGTGAACCACTCTTCCTTTATCTCAATGACTGAACCCACTAACATTAATCAAGCCTTATCTGATGAGTTTTGGATCTTAGCTATGCAAGAGAAATTAAACCAATTTATTAGGAATAATGTTTGGGAGCTTGTAGAAAGACCAAAGAGACAAAGTTTAGTTGGAACCAAATGGGTCTTTAAGAATAAGATGAATGATTCTAGTGTGGTGGTTAGGAATAAGGAAATATTGATAGCTAAGGGGTACAACAAAATAGAAGGGATTGATTTTGAGGAGACCTTTGCCCCTGTAGCTAGATTGGAAGCCATTAGAGTGCTACTAGCCTTTGCCTATTATAAGAGATTTATGCTTTACCAAATGGACGTGAAGAGTGCCTTTTTAAATGGGGTAATAAAAGAGGATATATTTGTAGAGCAACCCCCAGGTTTTGAGAGTTTCCAATTTCCAAATTATATATTTAAATTAAAAAAGGCCTTATATGGATTAAAACATGCACCAAGAGCTTAAAGGCTTAACGCATTTGTTCTGAAGAGGGATTTTGTTAAGGGAAGTGTAGACACCACCCTTTTTCTGAGGAAAGTAGGAGATGAGTTACTCATTACTTAGATCTATATTGATGATATACTTTTTGGATCTTATGATAAAAAGCTATGTGATGATTTTTCTAAAATAATGAATAAGAAGTTTCAGATGAGTATGATGGGAGAGTTGTCCTACTTTTTGGGATTTAGTATAAGAAAATTGGATGATGGAACCTTTATAAGTCAATCAAAGTACATTAAGGACATCATGAAGAAATATGAAATAGATAAAGCCAAGCCAATAAATACTCCCATAATTTTTAATATTCAGTTGGATAAGGACTCAAGTGGAAAATCTGTTGATCAAAAGAAGTATAGAGGGATGACTGGATCTTTACTTTACCTGACTACTAGTCGACCTGATCTAATGTTTAGTGTTTGTCTTTATGATAGATTTCAAGCTGATCCTAAAGAATCCCACCTAACTGCTGTTAAGAGAATTCTTAGATATCTTTTGGGGATCCAAAACTTAGGAATCTGGTATCCTAGACACAGAACTTTTTTTAAGATTATTGGATATTCTGATTCAAATTTCGCAGGATGTAGGGTGGATAGAAAGAGCACTTCTGGAACTTTCTAATTTATAGGATAATCTTTAGTTTCTTACTCAAGTAGAAAATAAAACTCTGTTGCACTTTTCACTTCTGACGCTGGGTACATTGCCTTAAAAAGTTGTATGGCCTAAGTCCTTTAGTTGAAGAAACAAATTCTAGATTTATGATTACCTATAGAAAAAATTTCAATCCTTTGTGATAACACTAATGCCATCTACATCTCTAAGGATCGTATCCAACATTCAAGGACTAAACAAATTGACCTAAGGCAACACTTTATTAGGAGAAATTATTAGATACGGAGTGCGGACGGGGAGAACCGTCCGCATAAGCATTGGGTACCTAGCTAGGTACTACTTGGTACCACTGGGTACCACTAGGTATCCAGTGCTTGTGCGGATGGTGCGCACTCCACACCTAATAATTTTTCCTTTATTAGAGACCAAGTGACCAAAGGAGACATTGAGTTGCACCATGTGACAACTGAGAATCAATTGGCTGACATCTTTACTAAACCATTGGCTTTTGACACATTCAGCACCTTAAGGACCAGATTGGGTGTGATTGACATAAATGCATGAACTTATTGTTTACTGATTTCTGATTCTTCTATTTCATTACCTTTTTGTTTTATTTCACTTTGCTTACTAGTTTTTGTTTCTCTTTTTTCTGTTATTTTAGTTTTTCTTCTTTTATGATCACTGTTGAAATGATATTTTATACCATATTTTTGCATATTAAAAATTTATAGTCAATGTTTTATATCTCTTAATCTATTAAAGGGATAAAACACTATTGATTATTTCTCTTTCTCTAACCATTTTTAGTGGTGTAATTTTCTTTTCTAAACAAAAGTCTATCTCAAATTAACAACTAGAATTTACGATTGAGATCTTTTCTACCTTGCTACAGTAATCTAGCTTATATTTATAAAGTTCAAAGTCTTTATATTACTTCAAGATTTCTTGTTATCCTATCATTACATTTATCATATGATCTTGATTCTATTTTGTGGTTTGTTCTTCCCTCCATTAGAGAGTGAGTTTTTCTTCTCTATTATCTAGAAGATATACTCACAATTGAGAATATTTTTAAGAGTTTTAAAAAGGGATCTAGCTTACAAAATTAAAAAAAATGTGGCCAATGATGCCAAACAAAAGATGCGCAATGATGTCAAATTAAAAAATATACATAAATTGTATCAAAAATCAAAAGATGCGCAAAGTGCCCCATTCAATTGACAAGAGGCATAAAATGTGCCCACCAAAAGTAAGTTCTCTTCTGTTTTTAAACTTTTAAATCTTAGAGGAATTAATGTATCACTTGAGATTTTCAAAGGCATGATTTTGAATTTTGCGATTGTTACAAATTATTTTGATACATTATACTATAAGATATTTTTCTGAAACCAAGTCTTGAATAGATCTCTTTTTCTTATTCAATTGGTTTTTATGAGTTAGGTCTTTTGATTTTAAAAGATAGTTTTGCCCTGAGAGAAGTCTGAGCTAAGAGTTAACAAGATCGGATATTTTACCATTTATAGATTTCGACGTTATTAACTCATTGTTTTCTTAATCCTTTTAAATCGATCACTTGGAAAAAATGTCATATTCATGATTTGACTAAAATATATGCTTTCATTCTTTTTTCTTTTCTAGTTTTTCCTCCTCCTTTTTGTGATGTCAAAAGGGGGAGTATTGTTTATATTATTTTCATTTTATTTAGTTTTGATTGTTTAATTATTTATCGACATAAAAAAGGGGGAGGTTATTGTGAATCTATTTTTCAAAGAATATAATTTTGATAATAGCAAATACTTCTATTCTCTATGATTGCCTTGCCTACTAAAATTTCATGTTCACAAGATCAAACTGTAATTTGAACCAGCTCAAGATTAGGTAGACTAGGTTTGAGTCAGTTTGTAAACTTTTCATTTTCTTGAGTTTATTGTAAATGATGTGGTTCCTGATGATAAGTAACCTTGCACACACACACTTGGGGGATTTTTACTAACTACTTTTAGAGTTCTCTTTTTTTGGTCACATCATCCAGGAAGATCCCAAAATCAGCCTTGACGATCCGTTAAAAACAAAAACCCTAATTAGGGCATCCTGGTTAAGGTACCCATCATCAAGCACATCGTCTTGGATGATATTTGTATCAACCAGGACAATAGACTCAAATAAAAAAGAATTAGGCACCAAATCTATTTAGGTATTGTTTATTTTTGGACATCATTCAAGACATTATCCTGGATGATATAATATAATTATTACTAAATTAATCTGGCAATTAAGGAAAGCCATTAAGGTTTGATTGCTCTATCATATCATCCTGGACGATTAGTTCATAAACCTTAGTTGTCCCTAGACAACCAAACATCGGCCAGCTGCTATTCAGGGTGGCTCTGGATGATTTCATGGATTTGAACTAATCGTTCAGGATGATCGTGAGATCGACCTGGATGATCAAGCTTTTTTTTCCATCATCCAGACATCAATTTAGTGCGATTATCTGGACGATATTCAATGATTTGTACTGATCGTGCAAGACAATGTTCTATCGACCTGGATGATATTCTATCATCCTGGACGATATTCTATTAGCTTGGATGATATGAATAAAAACCTTTTGATTGCCCCAAATCATCCTGGAAGATTGAGCTTAATTTGCACTGATCATACAACACCATATTTATATCGTCCTAGATGATAAAGTCAATTTGTTGCAATTAATAGCTATTCCAAAGCTCTTCTATTTAAGATCTCTTATTCTATTCAAGAGATAATCTTTTGCTACTGTTTTGACTTGAGAGAGCCAAGAGGAGAGGGAGAGTAAGGGAGAGAGAGAATATCTTGTGAGGGGGAGTTTGTGAGGGGTTTTACAAAGGTTGCTCCAAGCAAGGATCTATCATCATCTTCTCCAGTCATCATCCTTAGTTCCTTAGGGGTTCTAGAGAGGTCTACTTTAGCATCTGATCAAGGCTCTATGCCTGCTTCAGGAGGAAGCAAAACGAGTTAGGTTCTCTGCCTGCTTTTGGAGTAAGCAAAAGGCGTTGGGTTCTCTGTCTCACCTGAGTTGGTGGAAAAGAGGTTTATAAAGGCTTCTCCACCTTGCTATGGGGGCAAAAGGAGAGACACTGAGTTTAGTGCAATACTCGGAGTGCGCCTCCGAGGACTGGATGTAAGTCATGTTGACCAAACCACTATAAATTTTTGTATTCATTATTATTGGTTCCGCATTTAATTTTTGCACTATGATTTCTACGGTGAATCTTGGTTTTTATTTAAAGATCATATTTTGATTGAAAGATTTTTTAAAATACCAATTCACCCCCCACATGGTTAGCCTTTGGACTAATTCATAAGGGCTTAACATCCCTGTCGAACTTTCACTAATGGGAGTGTTTATTTCCTTAGCCTTATCTATTTTATATCTCTTAAGGATGTCCTTAATAAATTTTGATTTACTAAGGAATATTCCATCATCTTTCTGCCATATACTAAATCTAAGAAAATGGTTTTGTTCTCCCATCATACTTATCTCAAACTCCTTACTCATTATTTTAAAAAATTAATCACATAGGTTTTTATTAGAGGATCTAAATAAAATTTCATCAACATAAATTTGGACCATGATCAGTTCTTCCTCTACCTCTTTTGAAGAATAATGTGGTCTCTACGCTATCTTTAACAAAGGTTCTATCTAGTAGGAATGTGCTTAGCCTATCATGTCATGCACTATGTTCTTCTTTTTTTTTTTTGGCAAAAAAAAAAGTTTCATTAAAAAAAATAAAAATGATTCAAAAGGTACGAACAAGGAAAAGGCATCACAAGGAAGCCTTCTACAACAAAGCATAATAAAGAAGACTAGAATAAAACAAACTAAAACTACCCAAACATGATAAGGCTCCATCTTTCCTTGGGCCATGGAACCTTGGATGCACAAGGAAAGCCTTAGTGGAGAACTTGGAAGGAATGTTGGAGAGATCACCATCCATAGTTGCTACAACATGCTTGACCAGTTTAGTAACTTACCTATGAGAGACAGAGATAGTAGTCTTGTTTCCTCCAATACCAATATTAGAATTCATCTTCTTTAGTCTCCTAGATTTTGTAGAAGTAACGATACTCCAAGGCCCATAACTTTCAGTATTTTTCCCATCGTTCCCACTTAGTAAGTTTGTAGTTTCCAAATGAGGTGGATGGAGGGCTTCCTCGATTGAGAAAGAAGAATTTTGGTCATAATTCACAACACAAGAAGAGGAGTTCTTGTTGTCCTTATGCAAAATAGTATTTTCATTAAATTTAGTAGAAGTGCTTTGGGATTTTTGCAAGGGCTTCTTGGAAGCCTCAGGAACATTGGCATAATTACTAACATTATGCCCAACAAAGCCACAATGGAAGAAAATGTTAGAAATCCCCTCATATTCTGCTCATTAGAAAAACTTGACATGAATCCCAGTGATCCAACCTCCAAGAGGGAACTTGAAACCAAGATCCATTCCCACGTAGACTCAAGAAAAAGTATTTCTCCCCGAAGAATAAGTTTGAGCATCAACCCATAGAGGTTGACCAAATAAAGAAGCAATCTGAGAAAGATTGGTGCTGTCCCATTACAAAGAGGTAAGGAAGGCAAGAAAATCCATTCTAGAGAAGATAAACCCACCAAAGATTGGGGAGAGAAGGAAGAAGACCAACAATCTAAACCATTAATAAACATACCAACTACCCACAAACCTACCAAAAGGACATCATCGCGAGCCTCGACAGTTTCATAAATACAAATAAAAGCATCTAAAGAGATGGAGAGGTGTTGAAATTATTCAAAAATAGACCATTTATGCTTCAATTTATTTCTTAGCACATAGAAAGGCAATCTATGACCAAAAGGTTCACCCACTAATCCTCTTTCAAGTCTACCCATTTTAGCATGAATAAACTCCATGTTTAAGGTCACAGAATTACCATCCTCATACATTACTACTGCTTTATAGACATTATCAATTTTGTAGACTTCCAACCTATTCCATGCGTTTGGGGGGGTTTTTGCAAGGTTGAGAACCAAAAGGAAGCATGGAGGGCAATTGATGCAAAGAAGTTTGGTTATGCAAATAAGCAGAGTTTTTTGAGGCATTTAAACAAACAACTAATATGCAGCTAGTATATTATGAAATCCCATGACTTTCTTCAACAAATGGCTTTACACACTTTCCATTCAACACAAAATTAATAGAAAAATTTAATGGGGAAATGAAGTCCCTAAATTCCATTTTAATAACATCACTAGAATTGTCCAAGTTGTAGGGATTAATAATACCTAATCCTGATAAATCCAAATGAGAAGTACACTCAATCATGACTAAAATATGTGGACTGGAGCTGCATTGGACCATCCCTAACTACAGTGGTGCGATCTCCTTATCCTGCTTGAACTAATAAAGGAAGAGGTGAAGGAACTGTCGACTCGACGAAGAGTCTAGGAGCGAAATAAAATTGGAAGAAAATGGTTGGTATGACAATGGATCAATTATGAAATAGAAATAATCAGAACCCAAAGTAGAGATGTAAACACTATCAATGTAGAGACTATTATGATTAGGCTCCTCAGGCTGGACATTGGCATCCATCAGCGCATGCTCATAAGTATCATAATCCATGCCTTTAAAATATTCTAGAAATTACTATTTCAAGCAGCTTTCCTTCCACCAGCCCCCTCACTAGTACAAGGAGTGGAATGACAGGCAATCCTCACCATCCTTTTCTGATCAATTGGTGTTCAGAAAAAAACTGTAGGTTTTCCTATAGCACCATATCGGGAAGAAGAAGCACATCATAAAGTATGAGATATTTGAAACATTGTTATTCAAAATTAAAACTTTTGCTCTATATATACTTGTTTTAGTTAGTATAATGCAAGTAAGATTTTAAATATCATACAATATGAATAGGTTCATATGGTATGATTAGCTCAAAATATAAATTAAAAAAAGACAAACTTAATTAATCTAGTGGCTAAGGTTTACTGATTGAAATAAATCCTGATTATATTGAATAATTAGTTTATTATCATTAATGATTCAATTAGTCGTTCACCTGACTTTTTGAATAAATTATTGTACAATAAGATAATAATCATATGGTACGATTAATTCAAAAAAAATTTATTTAAAATATTTCTCACTCCTTTCTGTGTGTGTGTGCACAGTTGCCAATTTTGCATACACCTTTGCATGGCTAGACTCAAGAATTAGAAATTAAAAGAAACTTGAGTCTTTTGAATGACTTCCTATTCTACCCAAACCCGATTCTTGATGAATCTTGTATGAAGTATGATACACTTGAAATATTAGCATATACAGATAAAAATAATATTCAATATTTATGCTAGAAGAAATAAAATCTCAATAAATAATATCTGTTGTCATCAAAATCACAAGCTAGGAATCCTAGATTTCAATAGTGATATCCTTTATATCCTTGCCTGTTGAATAAAGCTCTCATACCTGGGATCAAAATTACAAGATACTCAACCATATTGTGCAAGTCTCAGAACATCTAAATCACTAACTTTTCATCCTATAATGCTGAACTAAGTGACTCTTACCATAACTTTGTCACCCTGGTGCCCCACTTACAAATCCTCTAAAACTAAAAACACCACCACCATTAGGAATGTACATGGATGGTCTATCTCTCTTTAAGTCTCTAGACCCAAACTGTTCCTCTTCCAAAAAAATCCATTACTATAAGACTCACCACCAAATCTATTCCTACTAATAACCCACTACTACTGAATAAATGACTGATTGTTCTCGATAAGGTGAGCTCAGTCTACCAACACAAAAAAATAAAATAAAATAAAATAAAATAAAATACAAAAGGAAACCAAGGCCTGTCTTAAGTTATCTTAGAATTTCAAAAATTGGAAATACTTTTTCTTGGTAGTGCTAAAAAATTGCAGAGTATACCTAGATAGTGAAAATGAATTAATTTTATATTTTCTATATCATTTTATTTAAATATTTTTTTGGTCAAATCTATGTAAATTAACATTATACCATCCCAAAATATAGACTTATATTTTGTTATTGATTTAAAAATAGAAAATCTTAATTTTTTTTCATAATCAAACATAGCATAAGGAATATTCAATTCATCTTGAAGGATAAAATAAATATTCACTTATCATTTTAATTATGAAACTAAACCTATATATTTATTTACTTAGTCAAACATGGCATGAGAAATATTCAATATATCCTAAAGGATAAAAAATAATTTTTTTATTATTTTAATTATGAAACGAAAAAAATATATTTATTTGTATAATCAAATAATATAAGAAATATTCAATTCTTCCCAAAATATAAAAAGGATATTAACTTGTCATTTTGATTATGAAACTAAATAAATGTATTTATCTTCATAATCAAATAATATATAGAATATTCAATTCATCCCAAAGGATAAAAGAAATATTCACTTATCATTTTGACTATGAAATTAGATCAATATATTTGTTTTTTCTATTTAAATAATATAAGGAATATTCAATTCACCCCTAAAGATAAGAAAAAAAAAACATTCACTTATTATTTTGATTATGAAACTAAACCAATGTTTAAAGCTTGGTTTGTTTCCACAAATTTTCTCCCTACTTAGGAGAGGAACTAAAATAATATTTACTTAAATATTGGGTTCTAGACTTCCTATAAAGACAAGCCCCTATAGTTAATTAAAACTCTAAAGAGAATACTATTGACTAAAGTAGAGACTAGAGTTTTTAAAATATTAAAGAATTGATTAATGATTTGAGTTCAAGGATTACAACTAATCAAATCTTAAGGATCGATTTAGGTTTTTTATTTAAATTTACAGTTTTGGATTACCCACCAAGAAGGTGATCTGAAGAGTTGTGTATTCAATCTAAACTTATACTTGCCTGGAGTGAGCTTCTAGCTAAGATTTTAAAAGCCATCAATCAATTTTATGAATTCAAGATAGGAAGGCTTTATTCCTAACAAATCAAGTATGTAGTTTAAGATTTTATAATGGTTTCTTTAATATGAAAACACACATATCTAGAAAATACATAATGTATGATTTATAAAAATATTATTAAAGAAATTTTTTATTCATTAATTTAAAATAAAGTATAACCCATTGTCTATTGAAAGTAAGGTGGCCAAGCTCCACCATAACAAACCTAGTTTTATACTCATATACAATATAGATTTAAACTTGATTGTTTTATTTAGTCTTCAATTATTATGGCTCCTGGATCTTTTATAGAATTACAAAAGACATTGATCTTAAAAGGAAGAAGAATCATTTTCTTTTGGAACCTACAAGTGATTGTAAACAATCATTTTAAATTCGTTTACAACTCCTTGTAATTTATAACTCAATCTACTTTTATAATCCTAGCTCTTACATTTACAAGAAGCTTACATACATTGTATTTTTATTTTTACAAGCATTTTGGATATATTGTACTTTAATTTTCACTTGATTAATAATGAAAAAATATATATATAAGTCAACTGGTTTGTACACTAAGGTGCATAAATACATGAATATGGCATCCAGGGTACATAAACCAAACACCCAAACAAAAATAACCTTTAGGGAAGATACACTACATCAAACCACGCCAAACCCCTAGCTTAGCCTAGTATAGAGTTAGTTGTTCTAGCAAACCATCTAAAGTGGATGAATAAGGTTGTATGGCTGGGATATATCCTACGATCTCTTAATCTAAAATTATTTACAAATGAATTTATTTGTTTGAAGCCATTGAAGGTTGGTTTGAATTCAAGATTTAATATTTTACAAGTTTTAGTTTTATTTTAATGATTGATTTTAAAAGTTAGATGTTTTTTGCTTAAGGTTTTAAAGAACATATTCCTCAATAACTTCTAAGTACCATAAGTCATTAAATAGAAAGTACTATATTCATATTTCTAATACTACCAATCCTCCTAAATTGGGTTGATGGGTTGCATAGAGCCCTTTGCATTTTGATTAAGTGTTTTAGTCATTAAAGCTGCCAATCCAATACAAATTTGCCTTCTTAAAAGGAGTCAAGCAAAAGAGTATGAAAGCTTAAACATCTAAATATTTTATTACTTATTTAAATGGTTATTTTGGTTAAATAATAATTTCTTTTGTTAAACTAAGGCTTTGAGATTTATTTTATCCTACTTGGGGATAACTAGTAGCCTTGTGAGCCCAGATTAACCAATAATTATCTTATTTATTTATCTTAATTTTTTTCTTAATATTTTTTCTGTATTTAATTCATTGAGATATTCATTTGCTGATTTTTTGGTAATTAATTGAATTTTGTTATTTTTAAATTATTTATTTAATTAAATTTTACCAAATGTTAACTTTTTTTTACATTAAAATTTAGAAGTTTTATATTATTCATAAATAATAAACCCAATTATGAATTTAATACATTTATGTTTATGTTATTTTGAGTTTTTTTAGCAGCACTAGTTATATAGGTGTAATTAGCAGATTGGTTCTATCATACACCTTAACATGTTAGACATTAATATAGACAGTTGATCTTGTATGATTTGTGATCAACAGTATTGATCATGTTGGATGAACCTATGTGTAACCATCCATTTAAATCGGTCAGACAAATAGTGTGATTCGGTTAGATCTTAGTTGTTGAATATGATACATGCGCGATTCAATGGCAGAGATCAAATATAAAGCTACTGAAAGAATTGTTATAACTTCTTATACATTAATCCAAAAGAGATGATATTTGAAAAATATAGTCCCTGCACTAAGATGTAGTGTGGGGAAGTGTTTGGAAGCTATGAAAACCACTTTTTATAAAGTTATTTTAATTTGAAGAGTCTAAATAGGATTGGAAAAAACCTTGATCTAGATGGTGAAATTCCCTGTTATTGGACTCAATAAACTCCTAGAGACTTCCCCATGATCTTCCTTGAAAACTTCATGGTCTATAATGCAGCAAAAATAGAATTATTTGGATTATAAGAATTTCTCTTTTCAACCATCTTGTACCCTTAGTAAAAGACTTTTGGAGCTAAAGAAGGTTGCGGAGGTCTTGAAGAGTTCATATGAAGCTAATGAATGCAATAAACCAACCCCTCATTTTTTTAAATGAGAGGTTTCTATAGGAGAGAGACAAAAGCATGAAGACTTTTTTTTGGCCAAGGCTTCCACCTAAGACAACCAAATTAGTAAAGAATTGACCAATAGGGGATATATAACTCACCCAAGAAAGTACAACCTATATAGTTTGTTATTTAGGGAGTTTTGATTAAATCAATCATTACAAAGAGGAAATTTAGAAGATTTTTGCCACATCATCCTTCCACATGGATAAAGCTTGACACATCATATATTTTGAATGTCTTAAAATGCAATTCTATGGTTTACAAAATCCAATTTTTGATGAGTTGTTAATGGAGTTAGACATTTGGATTTTGGGAGGTTTAGGTTACCTACTTGATTGACCAAAGTCACCCAAGGGTTGGGCTTGATGGGTTTGATGTAATAGGTCAAGGGACAGCTTATTGATGTATTTATGCAATTTAATTTCATGTGGTTTGAGTTATGATTCAAGAGAAACCCCTTTGGGTTCACTTGGTTGAAGTTATGTTGCTAAATAAGGTGAGCCTAGGGGCTGAAATATTTTTAGATGACCATTGTAGAATCAATAAAGCCCCGTAGGTTAATTTAGTTTATCAAGGTCTAGATTATTGGTTTTGATATTTTGAATGGTTTTATGTGAGTTTTGGTCAACCAGGGTTGACCCTGTGTTGATGTCAGTTCAAACCAATTTAAAATGATATTTTGAGTATGTTGGAGATGGTTCCAAGGTTTGATGACATCTCAGTGCAAAAAACATATATTTGATGGCATTATAGCTCATTTGGTCAATAATTAGGGTCGACCATGGGTTGGGGTTGGGTCCAACTCATTCAAATGATATTTTGGACATGTTAGAAAACGTTTCATGCAATGGTGAAGCCTTCATATATGAAATGCAAGTTTAAAGACTTAAGGAGCATTTTTGTCAAACTCGGTTGACTTAGTTAACCAAGCTTGACCATGACTCGGGTTTATATTCAATACACTCCAAATTATATTTGGGATATATTGGAATAGATTTCAAGATTTAATTTGGCTGAGTCACTTTGAAGTTTAAAGAAAATTCAGATTTATTAGGTTTTAGTGGTTTTGGTGGCTTTATTGTCAACTAAGGTCCACCAAGGTTCAATGCATTATGCAAATGATAACAATCATGATCAATAATTTTGGTGAAGCTTTGAAGGTCAATTTTCATAAGATACTATGTCCGATGACACAAGCTATAAATATTTAATTATTTTAAATGCTTGGAATATGCTTTGAGTTTTATGATTTATAAGGACAAGTATGCCTCCCAAATGTTTAGGTAAACCATAGGAATAAGCCTAATTAATGTACAAATGCCCACGTATAAAGCAAAGGCTTTAATAAGGATTTTTGGTTAGTTGAAAATTCATTAGAAAATGAGAAAAATCCAAATATTTAAGATTTTGTTTTGAGTTTTGATTTTGAGATTTAATTTATAAATTTGATTTGAATTGAATAATTAAATTCAATAGTTTTAGAATGATTTGAAATATTAACCTCATTCAAAATGAGGGAAATATATGAACCCTCAACATATATAAAGAACTTGCAAAGTATATCACACGTGCAAAGTATACTTGCAAACAATCAACAAATCTAAAGAGATTTTAATAATGAAAAACTAAAGTAAAAAAATATACTAAATAGGAAATTTCATATTTGCACAAGTATAGTATCATGAGGGGCTAGCTCCACTAATAGTATATTTGGATTGGATAAGACTTAAAAGTCTCCTTTTGAGTCCAAGAAAAGGGATGACAATATAAGAGGAATCAAACCTATCATAACAAACCAGAGAGCATCTTGAAATAAAAGAAAAATCTATGAGAAGATTTACACCTAAACATGGAAGGTTTGGATTTAAGATTTAATAAGGATGGTGCCATGAGGGGCTTACTCCACCAAAACAAATAATAAAAAAGGAAGCCTAAATGTAGGAACTCACTCCTAATATTAGAGGTTAAAAATTTAGATTGGAGTGGTTCCATAAGGGGCTTGCTCAACTACTAGCAAATTATTATATGAAAAGGAATACAAAGTGTGGATTCACACCTAACCACAAAGGATCAATATTTAAACTAGGATGGTTCCATGAGGGTCTTGCTCCACCACTAGCATATAATCATATAAAAAAAACCTAAGTTTGTGGATTCACATAAACCTTGGATGAACTTAATTTTGACTAGAATTGTGCCATAAGGAGTTAGTTCTACTATTAGTAGATGAGCATATATAAATGAAGTCCAAGAGTGGGAACTCCCACCTAACTATAGAGGGTTAAGATTTAAACTTGGAAGGTGTCACGAGGGACTTGCTTCACCACTAGCTTATGTTAATGAAGAAATAAAGACTAAATGTATGGACTCATACCTAACCTTAAAGGATCAGAATTTAAACTATAGTGGTTTCATGAGGGGCTTGCTCTACTAATATAAAATTATCATACAAAAAGGAAGCCTAAGTTTGTTGATCCACACCTATCCAAGGAGGATTAAGGTTTAAACTAGGATGGTGCCACGAAGGGCTTTCTTAACCACTAGTGAATGATTAAAAGAAAGGAAGCCTACGTGTGGGGACTCACACCTAACCTTAAAAGTTAAGAATTTAAAATAGAGTGGTGTCATGAGGGGCTTTCTACAATACTAACAAATGATCATATAAAAAGGAACCTAAATGTATAGACTCACACCTAACCATATAATATTGAGATTTAAACTAGGATGGTGTCACGAGGGGCTTGCACCACCACTAGCGGACAATCATATGGAAAGAAAACCTAGGTGTGGGGGCTCACTCCTAATATTAAAGAATCAAAATTTAGATGAGAGTGGTGCGATGAGGAGCTTACACCATTACTAGTAGAATTTCATATGGAAAGGAAGCCTAAGTGTAGGTACTTATAACTAATCATAGAGGATCTCAATTTAAACTAGGATGATGCTACAAGGAGCTTGCTCCAATACTTGTAGATGATCATAAGAAAAGTAAGATGGAATGTAGGAACTTACACATAATCTTAGAGGTTCAGAATGATTTTATTAAAATAAAGCCTTTATGTGGGGACTTACACCAAAACATTGAGGATCAAGATTTAGATATTAGATTTTTAGTAAATAATTTATTCTTTTTTATTAAAATTTTTTTCTTAATCATCTAGACCTTATCAACATGAAAATTGGTAATAGATTCAAAAGTGAAGGAATATGTAGTTTGACTACAACTAAACCAAAATGGTCTAATAATTTAGATTTTTTTACCCAGATTAAGCTCCCTATAATAAAAACTAGGATCTACCTTATATATTTTTAAATTGAAATCTATTTCAAAATATTGAAATTAGGAATATAAAATTAATCTTTTTCAATTTTTGTGCAAGATTTTTATATCTAATAAAATATGAATGTATGATGATGAATCTTAGATCAATATTTTCTAGATCAATCATAAAACAATATATTAAGGAAAATAAACTTTCAGAGATTCAAAGTTTTGAAAAGAAAGAAATTTAAATATTTAATTTTTTAACAAATTTTGTGCATTTTTATTATTTTGCGCACTTTATACATTTTTTTTATTTTTGGCACACTTTGTATATCCTTTATTTTAGTAAGCTTTGAGCATCTTTTATTTTGATGCTCTTTGTGTATCTTTATTTTAGCATATTTTTTCATTTTTTGAAAATTTTGTGCATCTTTTATATTATTAATTTTACTTTTGGCAATGAACTTCCTTTAGAAATCTTAAATGATTGTTCTTAGTTGTAAGATTATCTTTCAAACATAAAAGAAGAATATTATTGTATTATATAAGAAAGAAAGATCTACAAAATAAACCCAATCTTTTGACAAGTATGGCAACTTGATTAGGAAAATCATTGAATATATTTATGATCATGCAATGATGTTCATAAGATGTAAATGTCTGGGAAATTTGTTAAAATCTTCATTTCTAATCAAATTTCATTTTGTTATAGATTTAACTTTAAAACTAAATTTACCCACATAGAAGAGGTGGGAGGGAGGGAATATATTTTTCTGTAGAACTTTGATCCATCGTAGATTTTTACCTTTAAGTATTTAATAGAGTCAATCACACCTTTCATTTTTTTAAATATTTAAGATAGAGGTCAATTTCCGGTAAAAAGAATGAATCAAATGCATTCTAACAAAAATCAAAATCTGATTTCAAAAAAAAAAAAAAAAAACTAAGTGGTTTGATTTTGAACTTAAATTTCTAAATTTTAGATGACTTAAAATCATGACCCAATCTAAAGATGTCAAATTAGGGGAAGTGTTGAATCAAGATTTTAATATTTAACATATTTAAATCAGGTCCCAGACTAAAAGGAAAAACTTCAGACCAGGCGAAGGTTTAAAATTTGAATTTTTTATTCCTAGGAATTTAATTTTAGTTTTAATTTTAAAGATTTAAATCAAAGGTTTTTAAACCTTGATTTTTGAGGAATTGAAATTTAGATTTAAAGGGTTTAATGAACACAAATCTTTAAATTGATCTTTATCAATCTAAAAAGTCTAGTCTTTACCAAAATATGAAAAAAGAAGTCTATCCCAATGGGTGTTGCAAAAAAAGATCTGTGGATAAATTTTATTTACTTTAAATATTTTTTTAGTCAAATTTGTATAGGTTAACATTATTTCATCCCAAAAGATAGACTAATGTTTCACAATCAATTTGAAAATAGAAACTCTCAATTTATTTTCATATCAAACATAGAATAAGAAATATTAAATTTCAAAGGATAAAAGAAATATTTACTTATTATTTTGATTATGAAACTAAACCAATGTTTAAAGTTAGGTATGCTTTGATAAATTCTTTCAATACTTTAGAAAGGAAATAAGATAGGTTTATTTTAATATTAGATTATAGAAGGAAAGTCTTTATAATTAATTATATCTTTGAAGAAAATACTATTGATTATGTAAAGACTAAACTTTTCAAAATTTTAAGGAATTGATTAAGGATTTGAGTTCAAGGATTGGAGTTTATGAAATCCTAAGGATCAATTTAGATATTAGATTTAGATTTAGAGATTTGGATAATCCTCCCAAGAGGTGATTAAAGAGGTGTGTATATAATTTCAACTTATGTATGCTTGGAGTGAGCTGCCAGCTAGCGTCCTAAAAGAAATCAATTGTCTTATGAATTCAAGATAAGAAGGCTCTATTCCTAAGGAATATAGTATGTAGTTTAAGATTTAATCATGGTTTCTTTAATATGCAAACACACATATCTAGCTGATTCATAATGTATGATTTATGAAATAATGTAATTAAATTATTTATTTATTTATTTATAACAAAGTATAACCCATAGTCAATTAAAAAGAAAGGTGGCCAAGCTCCACCATAAAAAAACCTTGTTTTCCACTCCTACACAATGTAGATTTGAACATGATTTATTTTAGTCTTTAAATCTTAAGGCTCTTATATGTTTTAAAATTTCATAAGATAATGATATTCAAAGAAAAAATAGAATCATTTTCTTTTGAAATCTATAAGTGTTTGTAAATAATCATATTCAAATATTTTACAACTCTTTACAATTTTCAACTCAATCTAGTTTTATAATCTAAGCTTTTATATTTACATTGAAATTTATATTTATATTTATAAGCAACCTAGATACATTCTACTTTTTTTTAAACAAACATCCTAGATACTTTCTACTTTGAATTTTTACTTAAATCACAATGACAGAATATATAAACAAATCATTTGCACTATGCAATAAGGTGTATAAAATGCATGAATATGACAACAAGAGTATAGAAAATAAACACACCAAACATGAATACCCTCCAAGAAAGACACTCTTTATAACACCACACCAAACTACCGGCCTAGCCTAAGCTAAAATTAGTTGTTTTATTAAACCATCTAAAGTGTGAGTTTAAGGATGTGGGGATTGGATAGATCCTACAATTATTATTATTTAAAATTGAATTTATTTGTTTGAGGTCATTAAAGATTTTTTTTGAATTCAAGTTTAATATTTTAAATTTTTCGGATATATTTTTAAAGTTGAAGTTGTTTAGCTTTAGACATGAAAGAATATAATGATCTTAATTATCAGAAATTATTGATTAGCAAGTCCTTGGATTTAATTAGAAATGCTATCAATCCTCCAAAATAAAGGTAAATAGGTTGCATAGAGTCCTTGCATTTTTATTAAGTGTTTTACTCATTAACACTGCCAATCTAATAAATATTTGTCTTCCTAAAAGAAATCAAGCCCAAGGATATGAAATATTCAACATCTAAATGTTTTATTACTAATATCAATGGTTATTTAGGTTAATTAGAAATTGTCTTTGTTAAACTATGACTATGAGATTTCTTTCACCTTCTTTGAGGCTAATTAATAGCATTATGAGCTTGGATTACCTAACAATTATCTTGTTCCTTTATCATTACTTTTTACTAACCTTTGTTCATTGAATTTAATTCATTAAGTTAATCATTTGCTAATTTTTTTATTATTTATTTAATTTTATCATTTATTGAATTATCTAATTATTTAAATTTGACCAAAAATTAAAATTTTAATTTGTATTTGAATTATAAAAGTTTTATATTTTAAATACTAGCCTCAATTATTAGTTCAATGCCTTTAAGTTTATATCATTTAGAGTTTTTCATAATTAGTTATGATTTTTATAAGTTTAGCACATTTAACAAATTATTTATTAATTTATTTAATTAAAGGTTTTTCATAAATTTTAAATTACTTTTTATTTGAATACAATTTGAGAGGATTTTAAATTTCCTTTATTAAGCATATAATCATGAGCAATCTCAAGTATAAAATATATTTTTATGATATTATTTGAATTTATTATGAATTAATGAAATCTTAGGTCAATTATTTATATCAAATTGGGGTTCACTAATTAACAAACCAAATGAATTTCAAATGCAAGGAAATTTGTTATATATGTTCATATGAACATGTGCTTCAAATATGTTGAATGTGGATTCCTCAAACATTACATAGTGTTACAATCAATACCCATAGTTAAATGGGCTTATACCTTTGGAGATTTAATTTGAACAATCTACTATTTAGTATTGGATAAAAATTAGTGTCATTATAGCCATTATATAAATATAAACAAACTAAAAGTTTGATAAAGAATATTAAGCCTATGTGAACTACCCCTAGGCATACCAATGCAGAAGCAATAATATCACTTGATGAGGAAGCTAATAAATTTATCAAAATATACACAGATGGTGATGATAGTCGAATAAACACAACATTTTTTATATCACAAAATTTTACCAACATGTAATTTCTAGCAAATTAAAATATAGAAAATTAAATAATAGAAAGTTAAATAACTAAAAAGAACACACTAGAATTTTATTATGGTTTGGTGAAACCTTGACCTATATCCACTCCCTGAAGTCCTCCTCTGCAGGTATTGAACTAAACATTTAGTGACTCTTCTTTAGCCCCAACAGCTAGGAAGTAAATCCTTTATAAAATCTCTTCTATCTACCACGTACATCAGAGGACCATAATATTTTCACGCTCCTCATGAGGTAGAGAACCTGGAATTCTTTTGCACCCTCTGGGTGATGGCAAAGAACCTTTAATCCTTTTTCACCCTCCTAGTGAAGATAGAGAATCTTAAATCCCTTTGAACTTACCTAGTTTAGTGGAGTATCCAGATCCTTTGACACCAAAGCGATCTAATTCCCAAAACATCCCATGAATTAAACCTTAACACATCTAGGAATACAAGTGCAAGAACCCCTAAAAACTCAATTCTATATACTATGATTATACTATACAATCTCACATCATACATTACGATTTGTTTATAATATCCCTATTAGTACTTTACAAAGAGAAGGAACCATACAATTGGTTTAGTTATTTGAGTTGACCATCTAATACGATGTAAGCATTGTCTAGTACTATTAGTTCAATCTAATTGGATTATCATCCCATACAATAAATATCACCCCATGCAAAGATCTGGTTATATAGTATAATGGGGCCCAATCATCCTATATGATCTAACTGGATATATTAATCCAAAATTTATCCTTACTTATAGGATTAATTTAGGCAATATTTAATTATATCGTACAATATGATCTTTATCAATTGGTATGAAAAGAATAAATTTGGAATTTCAAAATAATGCATTAATCTTGATTGGTGGCTAAGATCTTGATTTTAATTGATCGTCTTGTACGATATGTATCATATAGTATGATTAGTTAAAATTGTTTTAATTTTCATAATTAGTCATTTTAATGATTTTGAGATTAGTTGATTGTATAATATGAGTGGCAATAATCTACCAATTTGTTATGATGGCGAATATTATTGGTTAAATTGATAAACTAACATATATTTTCTCCTAATCTTTCCCTCACTAAGATAATTATATTGAAAATAGGGAAATTATTTATTTATATTTATATTTATTTTTTTATTTTAAGAGAAAAAAAATAGAAACTAAATAAAAAATGAACAAATACAATAACCCAAATATTTGTTGCCCCATTTGACATAATAAAAAATGATAGAAAATATAACACATAAATTGAACTACATTCATAGAAAAATTATAAATGGGAAAGAAGAGCAACTAAAATCACATAACACATAAGGATAAAAAATTGAGAACATGCCAAAAAAACTACAACATACATTCATACATAAAATATAATTATTAAAAAAAACACTCAAATAAAATTTATAAACTAATACAAAAATAGACCTTAACATACTTATACATGATCAACATTAACAATTGAATACTTGACTGTTCAGTATAAGTTTATTTCCTCCTCTTCCTGCTATTGTTCTGATGAGTCAGTGGCTAAGTCTGCCTAGGGGATTTTAGATTCTTTTCATTTACCCTTTTTGCATTTGACTTCTTCTCTCCCATTTCCTTTACAGGGTGAGTATTTGGGTTGTGGCATTCATATTTTAGATGTCCAGGTTTTCTTCACCCAAAGTAAAGAATGTTAGAAGAAAACTTATCATTTTTACTTTTACTCCATTTTAGTTGACGATTATGCTTATGCCCTATGAAACTTTTAAATTGGCTTGTTATTAACACTATCTCCTCACTCCCATTACCTCTTAAGCTACTTTTAGCTGTTTCTTTAAACTTTAGAGCTATAGTCTACTCTATCCTCTTATCACATGCATCAAAAAGTTTTTAACTCACACTTTGTACGTAGGTAATGAGTGAGCCAAGAAGATTATCAATAGAATACACATTCAAGTCTTTCGATTCACATATATTAATGGCTTTGGCATTAAATTACCAGGTAGATAATGTAGAATTTTGTTCACCTTTTCTAAGTTTGAAAGTTCTCTATCTAAAGTATGCAATGATGTCACTATTTGAGTAAACCTAGTGTACATATTTGAGATAGTCTCATAAGGTTTCAAGTGAAAAAGTTTATAAACATGCAATAATATGTTTAACTTAAATTATTTGACTTCATTAGTACTTTCATTTGTAATGCAGTCTATCCTGAATATCCTTGCTAGTGTTACAAGTAGAAACTCTAATTTAATCTTTAGACAGAAAAATATAGTTTAAGTATTTAGTTTTCAGTTGTGCAAAGGATTACTCTTCTCTACTCCATTCAGTAAAAGGAATGTAGTCTTGATTCCATCTACAATACATTGAGGTAAAATAATCAATTTGAATCATATAACACATTTTAAATCAATTTATTATAAGAAAGTAGACATGTAGATTTTTCAAAAATCAAATAGAAATTTATCAAATAATAGTGGATGATAACAATGGACAAATTATAGAGTATCCTTCCATGGTGTTCATATTTCTAAAATGTGCAATGGATCATTTTCCTCCAGGTTTTCTAAAACACTATTTTTGAGTACGGCTCTAATACCGATTGAAAGTTTGATAAAGGATGTTAAGCCTAAGTGAACTATCACTAGGCATACAATTATGGATGCAATATTATCACTTGATATGAAAACTAAAAACTTTATCAAAAGTTACATAGATGGTGAGAATAGTCTAAATAACACAACATATTATGAATTATAGATTTCTACCAATATGTATTTTTTAGAAAATCAAAATGTAAAAAAGTAAATTACAAAAAATTAAAAACTAGAATTAACACACTAGAAGTTTATGGTTGTTTAGTCAAACCAACACCTACTTCTACTCCCTAATGTCCTCCTCTCTAGGTGTTGCACTAAACCTTTAGTGACTCCCCTTTAGCTCTCAAAGCCAGGTAGAGAAGCCATAAAAAATCTATTCTTTAAACCTTGTTTGGCAGAGGACCTTAATCTTATCACCCTCCTGGTGAGTTAGAGAACCTGGATTCTTTTTTTTACCCTCCTAGTGAAGGCTGATAACCTAAAATCCTTTTCACAATCCCAGTGAAGGCAGAGAACATCGAATTCGTTTTCACCCTCTTTGTGAAGGAAGAAAACCATGAATCTTTTTCACCTTCCCTGGTTCGATAGAGTAGCTGGGTCCTTTGATACCAAAGAGATCTTCTTCCCAAATCTTCATTTAAGATAAACCATGACACAAGGAGGAAGTCGGGTGCAAGTTTTCCAGAGCAACCATGTGGTACTCCCTCTCATACTTCCTTAAAACCAACAAAGTCCTTCTCCCTCTCTCACAAACTCTTCTCTTTATCTCCCAAGCTTTATGCTCTTTCTTTAAGCTTTCTTCAGAGGAAAACACTTAATGAATACCAAAAATAATCTTAAAAAATTTTATGAGAATGCTTAAATAGAAAGATTTAAGAAATCCAAAAAACTAAATTCTATTTACTTTGATAGTTTAATATTATCCCATATCATATAGTATGATTAGTTCATAATATCCTTGTTAGTATTATACAAAGAGTAAGGTGTTATACAATCAGTTCAAGTATTTGTGTTGATCAACTAGTGTAATATAAGCATCATTCAGTACGATTAGTTCAATCAAATTGGATTATCATCTCATATGATTGATGAAAATAAAATATCATCCCATGAAAAAATTGGGTTATATAATACGATGGGATCGAATAGTCCTATATGATCTAACTCAATCAATTAATCAAAAATAAATTCTTAATTTTAGGATTAATTTATGTTATAATCCTAGATTTAAGGATTATAATTTTAATGATAGTAAAGATTTATGTCATTTCTATTTTCTTACTACTATTACTACTACAGATCTATTTTGGTTACTCTGCCTACTAACATTTTACATAGATTAGGACTGAGTTAATTTGTAAGTATAATTTCAATGATTTTTTTTTTTCTTGAGTCAAATATAATAAGGTCGATCCTGATACTAAGTAACCTTGCACAAACACACACTCATGGGGAGAAATTCTATAAGTTTAAGGATTTTTTATTTTGATCACGTCATATATGATGATCACAAATTGTCTTGGACGATAGTTAATAATAGAAACCCTAATTTGTGCTCCTAGGTTAAGATAGCTGAATTAGCAAATCATCCTAGATGATATGCTCAAATAAGAAAGAATTAGCTGCCAAACTCTTTTAGGTACGTATTATTTTTAGAAATCATATAGGATGACCCCATATCATCCTAGAAAATTCTTTACAAACATGTCTAAATTAGTCACGTGATTAAGCAAAGTAATAATGGTTTGATTGATTGATCATATTATCTTGGACGATCGTAAGATTATCCTAGACTATCTGTTAGAAAAACCATAGATTTCTTCTAAATCACATGAACGACCAAAATTATATGTTGGACGATCCATTGAAATTCATCATCATTTAGATGAATCTCTGGGACTATTAGAATGATTTGCTAAATGATATTCCCTAATTTTGATCTAATCATACAGAACGATACATTATATTTCTTCGCCATCCAACATGTATCTATTGGACAACCAGAATGATGTGCTAGATGATTTGTATGATTTTGAACTAATCATATAGGATGTTGTCCACATCATTCTATATGATAAAAAATAATGAGTTTTAATCATCCAGCCCAGCCAGAATGTCCTGGCTGAAAGGTTTAAAATACACTGATCATACAGGATGATCTATTGATCATCCTGGATAATCATTGATGGCAAGTTGCAAATTAGGGCAATTTTTAAGCCCTTCCTTTTAAGATCTCTTATTTATTGATGTTGAGATCTTTTGCTACTTTCTTGACCTGAGAAAGCTTAGAGAAGGAGAGGGAAGATTGTGAGAGAGAGAACATAGTGAGGGGGAGCTTGTGAGGTGTTCACAAAGGATGCTCCAAGAAAGGATTCGATTCATCTTCTCCATTCCTCATCCTTGGCACCTAGGTGGCTTTGGGAAGGTCTTATTCAGCAGTCAACCAATGTTCTCTACCATCTTCAGGAGGAACCAAAAGGAGATTAGGTTCTCTACCTCACTTAGGTCGGTGTAAAGTAAGTTGTAAAGGCTTCTCAGCCTTAATGTGGGAGTAAAAGGAGAGTCACTGTATTTTAGTGTAATACCCAGAGGAGAGGCTCCAAGGAGTTGGCATAGGTCAAGTTGACTGAACCACTATAAAATCTGGTGTGCTCTTTTTATATATGTTATTCTTGCACTTTATTTTTCTGCATATTATTTTCTGTGATTGATTGCATGTGTTTAAAAATAATTAAAAAGGTTTCAAAAAGTTTTTACTTAGCATTTAAAATTTTTTAAAAATGCCAATTCACCCCCCTCTTGGTTAGCCTTGAGCTAATTCATAAGGGTTTAACAACCCAAATGAACTTTCAAGTGGTATTAGAGCGGGATTCATAAAATCTAGTTTTGAAAACTTTTTAATTTTGATCCATGGTTTACTTTTGTTACCGAAGTACTGTGGAAGGGTATTCTATTACTAAATCACCATTGTTTGATAATATACCTTTTGATTTATAAAAAACTCACATCTTATAGTCTATAGATTATCAGATGTGGATGCTTGTTAAAGAAGGATATTATGCACCAACACATGAAATCAATGGCATAAAAATTAGAGATGCAAATTGTGCTTGTGTTATCACACATGATTAAAATGGTTCCTATAGGTAGGCCAAGATCAAGAATATATTGTTTTAGCCATAGTACTTGTACAGCACAACTTCCTACTGCAATATATTCTTCCTCGGCTGTGGAAAGTGATACTGAGTTTTGCTTCTGAAAGTTAGTTAGGGATGTTAAGCCCTATGAACTTAGTCCCAAGCTAACCAAGAGGGGGCGGGGGTGAATTGGTCTTTTAAAATATTCTTTTCACAAAGAACAAAAATCATATAAACCAAAATCACACCACGTGAAAAATAAATGCTGAAATTAAAATGTGGAAGCAAGAAAATAAGAACACAAAGATTTATAGTGGTTCGGTCAACTTGACCTACGTCCACTCCTTGGAGGCATCCTCCAAGTATTGCACAACAAAACGTGATTCTCCTTTAGCACCCACGGCTAGGCGGAGAAGCCCTCACAAGAACCTCCTTTTTACCACCCCGGCAAGGCAGAGAACATATCTCCTTTTGCTTCCTCCTGAAGCTGGCAGAGAACCATCAATCAGATGCTGACTCCTTACCTCTACCGACCCTTCCCAACAAAACGTGATTCTCCTTTAGCACCCACGGCTAGGCGGAGAAGCCCTCACAAGAACCTCCTTTTTACCACCCCGGCAAGGCAGAGAACATATCTCCTTTTGCTTCCTCCTGAAGCTGGCAGAGAACCATCAATCAGATGCTGACTCCTTACCTCTACCGACCCTTCCACGGACGAGAAACTCTAGACGAAGAAGAAGCAGAGCTATCCTTGAAGCAACCCTTGTGAATCCCTTCACAAGATCCCCCTCACAAGATCCTCTCTCTCTCCCTCTCTCTCTTTCTCTCCTCAAGGCCTTCTCAGGTCAAGGCAGTAGCCAAAAGGTTGTTCAAAATGTTGAACAAGAGCTCTTAAATAGAAGAGCTTCAAAGGAGCTCATTAGTTGCAAGTTGCCAACAATATCGTCCAGGCCGATATGGACATCGGCCTGGTTGATCAATACAAATCTCAGAAGATCGGCCAGAGCATCGCCCTG
>NW_021318940.1:154349-212167 GCF_001605985.2 Dendrobium catenatum
TTAGGATCAGCTTGAAAATGGGCACAGAGGCACACACTAAACATTATGTCTGGTCTACTGGCAGTCAGGTAAAGAAAGGATCCAATCATTCCTCTATATTTCTTCTGATCTTTTGATTTTCCATTAGGATCTTTATCTAATTGAATTGTTGAGCTCATTGGAGTGTTCATGGGTTTAGCATTATCCATTTCATATTTTTACAAGATATCCTTAATGTACTTTGTTTGGCTAAGAAAGTTCCATTATCCATTTGTTTTACACTAAAGCCAAGAAAGTAATTAAGTTCTCCCATCATGCTCATTTCAAACTCATTACTCATTATTTTTGAAAATTCATCACATAACATTTTATCTGAAGATCCAAATAGAATGTCTTCCACGTATATCTGAACAATGAGAATTTCTTCTTTGACCTTTTGTAAAAAGAGTGTAGTATCTACACTAACTTTTTTAAATCCTCTATCCAATAGAAATGAGCTAAGTCTTTCATACCATACTCTAGGTGGTTGCTTTAATCCATAAAGTGCCTTCTTTAATTTGAATACATGGTTTGGAAATTAAATATGATCATGATCCAAGAAGTAGCATATGATCACGATCTAAATCAGAATTTTCCTTAAACAACAAAGCATGCAGGGTTCGTAAAGAACTAATTTCAATATTAAGCTTGGCATGCATCTTTTTCAACTTCCTATACGAGTCATGGATATTTTTAGAAATAAGCAATAATTCTTCATATGAGAGTTGACATACCTTATCTTGATCCAATTGATCAAGGTTATCATTAGCCATGAGACACATATTTGTTACCTCCTCCTCTGCTTCTTCTTCTGATGATTCTAAGGCAGAGTAGGCCAAAAAAGCTTTTTGTGTCTTCATCTTTCCTTTCTTGTATTTGGCTTTGTCATCTCCTTTCTCCTTAGCTGGTTGACTTTTCAGATTGGGGCAATCAGCTCGAAGGTGACCTGGCTTCCTGCATTCAAAACAGATTGTATCAAATGAAACCTTATTGGTCCTTGAGCTCTTACCTTTATTCCATCTGTTCTACTAACACTTCTATTTTCTCTTCAGGAAATTTTTGAACTGTCGGGTCATCAGTGCTATCTCATCCTCTTCCTCCCCTGCAGAGCTTTCACATTCTGAGTTGCTTTCTTTTAATGCCACCGTTCGCACCTTCTTCTTTTCACCTGTATCACTTTGTCTCTGACTCACTCCTTGCTCGTATGCAATGAGTGAACCAAGGAGATATTCAATAGAGTAAACGTTAAGGTCTTTAGATTCAGTGATAGCTGTTATCTTTGCATCATAGGAACTAGATAAGCATCTAAGAATTTTATTTAATTTCTCAGAATTTGAAATCTCTCTACCTAATGCATGCAAAGATGTCATGATTTGGGTGAACCTAGTGTACATGTCAGATAATTTTTTGCTAGGTTTCATGGGGAAGAGTTCATAATCGTGCAGTAAAATATTAAGCCTAGACTGTTTTACTTCACTTGTTCCTTCGTATGTAATGCACAGTATATCCCAAATTTCCTTACCAGTGGCACAGGTAGATACTCTCATATAATCCTCAGACTTCAATGCACAGAAAAAACAATTCAAACATTTAGCATTCATTAAAAGGTGTAGGAGTTTTCAATCCATTAACAGTTTTAAATGGTGCAACATATCCATCGTTCACTAACATCCACATGCAGTAATCAATAGATTATGAAAGAGTAGACATTCTAATTTTTCAGAAATCAAATGAAATGTTATGAAAAAGAGGTGGACGGTTTATTGAAAACTTTTTGACAATAGTTAAAACCTAAGCATGACATGATCATTTTTTCAAGGTTTTGTAAAACACTATTTTTGAAACCTGGCTCTGATACCAATTGAAATGACTTGATGGACAAGAGGGGGGGGGGGGGAATTGTGAAACCTTCTCATTTTTCTCCCGCCTGGAGAAGGCAGAGTACCTCGAGGTCACGGATGTAAAAGAGCCTTTTCCCTTGGAGATCCTCCCACAAATTCTTCTAGGGCCACAGGAGGAGCAAGATGCAGCAAGTTCGGAGCAACCGTGTGATCTCCCTCACACCTCTTCTTCCTCACAACGCTCACCTTCTCCTACCTCTCTCAAACCCTAAAGAACTTCTCAAGAGCTCTCTCCCTCGGAATCCCTCTCTAACCACGTTCTCCTCTTCTGATTCACTCACCAAAATATGACAAGTTTTACACATAAAACGGGCTCCAAAATCCCTGAGATTTCAAAAGTAGCCGTTAATATCGTACAGTACGGTTTCTAATCGTACAGTACGATATGTATAAAAAGACTTCATCCTAGTACGAAGTAGTACGAACAGTTCAAAAACATTCATACGATACAATCCACAACAATTCTGTTCGTACGATCTATTCACAGAATCGTCCTACAAAGCTCTGATCGTATGGTACGAAATAATATCGTACAGTACGATATACAAAGAAAGAAAAACTCTAAATTTTTCCTTTAAAAACACTCTCCAGCTGTGTGTGTGCATGGCTACTCAGACTTTTATGCATTTTGAGGCCAGACTCAAGAAAATAAAAATAAAATAAATAATAAAATACATTGCAGACTCATACTCCTAATCTACCCATTCTTGAGTCTTCCTGTCGTCCTGAGTTGCTTTTGATCTTTCCTGAAATGTTAGTACTCACGAACAATAGCAAATAATATTCAATGAATCTCAAGATAATTCAAACGACATTATTTTTCATCATCAAAATCTCAAACTCGGGATCTCAGGGTCATGAGTTGCAACACGGAGGACTTGGTGGAGTGGACATAGGTCAAGGATGATTGAACCACCATAAAAGTCTCCGGTGTCTTTTCTCCTTTGCACTTTTAACTTTTATTATATTTAATTGCTATTATAACTACTTAGAAAAATTGATGATTATTTCCTGATTTCATAAATTAAGATATCATCATAGTTAAATTAATATTTTTTAATAAACTTGTTCACTTTCACGATTATTTAAATTTCAGCATTTTCAATCTTTTACAATTTTTTAAAAATTTTGTTATTAGTATTTTACAATGTTTATTCAATTGATATTTTTCTTGGGTCACTCATTGCTTACAAGCATGGAGTGAGTTAAAGACAAAGTGATGCATGGGAGAAAAATAAGGAGATAATTATAGCACTAAAAGAAAATAGGTCTAACAGTGACATTTTTACAGTGCAGGAGGATGACAACATCATTTTAATAACATGATAGTTTAAGAATTTTGGAAAAAAAATAGAGACGTCAATCACGCAACTAGAGCAAACATAAAGCAACAAAAATAGTAAAGCTTCATTTGACACAATTTGCATCGTGATCAGGAAATTATGCCACCTTTGAGCTGAATGCCCTAATCTAAAGACTCACCCAATCAAGAAGAAGGGTGAAGAGAGGGAAAAGTTCAAAAGGGGAAAGCAAAAGATGTAGAAAGCTTTTTGGGCTGACTTAGCTTCAGAATCATCAGAATTAGAAGTAGAGGAGGAAAAGGTAACCAACCTGTGTCTTATGGCTAACAATAATATTAATCAATCAGATAAAGATGTAGTATGTCAGCTGTCTTATATTGAATTACTAATTATTCTTGAAAAATTAATAACTTGTATAGGAAGTTAAAGAAGATTCATGCTAGTCTCAAAACTAAATTCTTTAATTTATAAAAGAAGCAAGTTAGTTTCATTACCAAGTACTCTATATTAGATAGTGATCTTATGACTTTGTTAGATGAATTTAATGCAATAAATTTGAAGCATACATACCTATCTAATATACATAATTCCTTAAAAACATCACATATTATACAAGAGAGCATACAAGGTGTTAGATGGATGCACAACTGAACTAGATGTTAGGGAGCATGCATGAAAAATTAAACTATCTCTTCTTAAAAGTGTTAGTTCGTGAGGGTCATTAGACCTCTTAAAATTTTCATAAGGATAACTAAGAGGACGCTGAATTGGTTATCTTAAAATTTAAACTTCTTAGATATTTTGAAAACCTTTTTATAAAATAAAAAATTTTTGATCCTAAAATATGCATATGTTTTTAATGAAACGAGTATCATAGGATTTTTCAATCACAAAAATTTAAAATATAGAAAATGAAAATATAAGAAAGATTAATAAGTAAAGAAGAACATTGAATTTTATAGTAGTTCAATAAAACTTGACCTACATCTGCACATCAGTGACTCCTCCAAGTATTACATTAAAATACTAGTGATTCTCTTTTATCCCCCACAACAAGGAGGAGAAGCTCTTACAAACTCTCTTCCATTAACCTTGTGCGACAGAGTACCAAGATATTTTTACACTATCTAAGTGATTGAATCATGCCATAATGTCATTTTTCACCCTCATGGTGAAGGCAGAGTACCAACACATCCTTCTTCACCCTCCTAGTGAAGGTAGAGTACCTTGATTAAATGTTGAGAATTTTCTTTTGAGAGTCTCCAAAGAAGATGGGTAGAAACTTGAAGAAAATAAAGAGATCCACAGTTTGCGCAACCCTATGAATCTATCACAATTTGCCTTCACTAGATCTCTAACTCTTTACTTTAAAAAATTCCCCCCATATACAATCTTTGTGGTCCCTCTTGGAAGAAATTTGGAGCAAAATAATAGGATGATAGTTTTTAAGACTCCTTGTATAGAAACAGCATGAAAAACCATCCAAAAATGTAAAATTGCAAGTCAACAGACTTTTATTCATATTGTACGAATATAGATTGTACGGTATGGTCAGATCAAAAAATAAGGGCTTTATTTGGTGAAAATTGGGATGAATTTAGTTTCGTATATTGTCAGTATTCTATACAAATTGAGATCGTATAGTACGAATAGTTCAAAAATGTGCTACTTTTTATGATACAATCTAGGATGAAATGATTTTTATACACTGTCAGTAGTCTATATGAATTGAGCTCGTATAATATGAATAGTTCTAAAATGAACTACTTCTTATGGTACAATCTATGATAAAATTTTTTTTATACTCTATCAGTTGTTTGTGCGAATGGGGATCATATAGTATAAATAGTTTAAAAATGAAATACTTCGTATGGTATAATCTTGTACGAACCTAATTTCATACATTGTTAGTCATCTGTATGAATTGAGATTGCACCTCATAATTAATTCAAAAATACATGCATTCATGTTGTACGACCTTGTACAAACCTAATTTTGTACACTGTTAGTCATTTGTACGACCTGACATCATACAATACAAATCATTCAAACAATTTTAAGCCTTGATTTGTTTAACTGTACATGGAGGAAAAACTGTCAAATCATATAATACAATTAAATATAGTATAGCACGATCAAACTTAAAAAAATTTGCAACACTCCCTGAGAGTTCGTTAGGGATGTTAGGCCCTTATAAACTAGTCCCTAGGCTAACCAAGAGGGGGGGGGGGGGGGGGGGGGGGGTGAATTTGATATTTAAAAATACTTCTTTAACTAAAAGAACTATTTTTTTATATCTTGCAACAAAAATAAAATAAATCAATAATAAAAATATTAATCAGATATTTCACCCAAGCTGTTAATCATAAAAAAATAAAGTGCATAAATTAATCAGAAAGAACACACTAGATTTATAGTGATTTGGTCAAACGTTAACATATGTCCACACCTCGGAGGCATACTCCATGTTTGGCACAAAACCTTTAGTGACTTTTCTTTATCCCCCACAACTAAGTAGAGAAGCCCTAGAAAATCACTTCGACTTTCCCCGGTGTGACGGAGTAGCTGGTCCTTTGACACCAAAGAGATCTTCTTCTTCCCAAAACTTCCCTCAAGATGAACCTTGAATTTGATGGTACTAAGGTGCGAGCTTGCCGGAGCAACCGTGTGAAACCCGCTCCACACTCCCTTGAAACCCCTTCCAAGGATCTTCTCCCTCTCCCAAACTCCACCCTTTCCTATCTCCCTTTCAAGTTATCTCTTCAAGTTTCCTCCAGAAGAACGAAGCTTCAATGGCTAACAAAGACACATATCAAGTTCCTTGACAAAGCTTAAATAGAGGCATTTAAAAAACCCTTAAAATTAATCTTGGCAGTAAAAATTGTCCATGATGATCGCCGAATCATCCCGTATGATGTACTTAAAAAGAGGGCTTTTGAAAACCCTAAAAACTTAATTCCAGTGCCAAATATTATCCCGTATGATGCTCTTAAAAATAGAGCTTCAGAAAACCCTAAAAACTCAATTTCGGTGTCAAAAATTTTCCTGGACAATCGCCAGATCGTCCAGTACGATGTGCAGAATTTGATCTGATAGTCCCGGATGATATCAGGATAGTCCAGGATGACCAGTACAAATTTATACAGATCGTCCGGGATGATATTATGGATCATTCTAGATGATTAGAAGAAAAATTATGGTATTTCATCTTGCATGATATAGGAAAATCATGTATATCGGCAAACATTGTCATATACAATATTTAGATCATCCAGGATGATCCGATTGAAAAAATTAACCATAATTAATCCCTTAATCATATGAACAATTTAGGCATGATTTGTATTGATCATCTAGGATGAAGTGATTGTCCAGGACAATTAGAAAAAAAATTTAATCTTAAATCCTTGCCTATATTTTCATTGGCGGCTATTTTCTAAAATCATAAAGGATCATCCTGGACTATCCAAAATTGCCTAGTACGATTAGTTCAAAACTTAAACTTCTGGTTATGACTTGATCTCACTCCCTTAAGTAAGTGTGTGCATGGTCACGAAACAAGAAAACTCCCGTACAGGACTTGACTCAAGAAATAAAAATTATATCAATGAATTTTACAGACCATTTACAGCATAACCTTATTAAATCCAATCTTGAGCTCTGATTCTTTGTTTGACGTTGCATAGTATTCTTAAAATGTTAGTATACACACAAACAAATATAGAATGAAAAATACTATGAGATTTAAAGATATTTGTTATCATCAAAAACATAAAACTAGTGAGCTCGAGGTGCAACACTCCATCTATATGTGTGTGCACAGCTACCCAATTCCAATCACTCTTGCTAAGGATTAAGAATAAATAAAAAAATATAAATAATCTATTACATGACATCCTATTCTATCCTTGTCTTGAAGTCTTCAATAGTTTGGAGTAATAAATGGATTCCTTGAAATGTTAATACACACAAAAAACAACATAAAATATCTAATTCATGTGAGGAGAAACAATAAAATCATCAAACCAATAATATTTTGTTATCATAAAAAAAATCAAGTTATCAATCATGTTTCCAACTATCTTCCCCTTTTTTCATGATGGCAAAACCATTTATTATTTGAATATAAATAACATTTCTTCTCTCCTAAGATCCTCCTAAATGAATAAACCCTAAACACCATGTGAATATGAATTTCATTCCTCTCTCTCTCTCTCTCTTTTTATCACAAACACAAGACAATATACACAACAAACAACCACACAAAAAATACAAACACCAAAAAATTCCTAAAACATAAACATGACATATAACTAAATTCACATGAAAACTTAAAATAAACATAAACATAAACAATCTCCCCCTGAGAGAATTATGACATCTAACCAAAGACAAACACAACTTAAAAAACAAACTAATCTCAAAGAACTTTGAATCAAAATATAAAATACAAACAATGGTATTATCAACAAACACAAACAGCCTTCCCCTTTGAAATCAACAAATAGTAAAATTATTGAATTTGAAAGTTATAATAGATAAATGTAGGTGTTGATAACGAATAGAAATTGTAAAAACAAATTCGATTCATGCTGGGTATGCCAACTATAGAAGCCATAAATTTGCTAAGAGGTTTGATGGAGAAATATAGAGAAAATAACAAGGATCTACAAATGATATTTATTGATTTAGAAAAAGCATATGATAAAGTTCCAAGAGAAGTGCTATGGAGCATTCTTGACAAGAAAGGAGTTAATAACTCTTATATTCAAATCATTAAATATATGTATGCAAGAGCTATTACTTGGGCTGAAACAAAAGGTGGTTTGACTAAGTATTTCCCTATTTTGGATGGGTTACATCAAGGATCAGCCTTAAGCCCGTATCTTTTTTCCTTAGTCATTGATTATTAGACATTTGCAAGAGAATGTTTCTTGGTGTATACTTTCTTTTGATGATATTCTTCTTGTTGATAAGATTGGAGAGGGATTTGAAGGTAAACTTAAATTATGGAGGTCAACCTTAGAGTCTAAAGATTTTCGCTTGAGTAGATCTAAAATGGAATATATGGAGTGTAATGTTAGTAGTAATAGACCTACTGAGAGGTGTTTGTACAGTATAATCACCATAACAAATTAAATATTTTATATATTTAACTCAGAAAAGAGATCATGTAAAATAAGGACAATTTGTACAATACGATTGTGTTCGTACAATACAAACTATATATATTTTTTTGGATTTTAATATGATTACCAAGATATTTTTCCAAAACAATTAAAAATAAGATCTACATCACACAATAACAAAAATAATTAAAAGATAAACTGAAAATAATAAATAGAGAAAAGTCAACCAAAAATAAATCATAATAAAGAATAAAACACAATCATAAATACAAAGAAAATACACCACAAAAATGATATGTTTTTCTATAAGTTAATTTTTTATTGCTACATGGTGTAGTTCAATTTCCCCTTTTGTGATATGATCCATAATAAAATGATGCCTTATGCCTATATGCTTAGTCCTAAAGAGTTGAATTGGATTCTTTGAAATGCAAATGATACTTTTACTGTCATAGAAAATTTGAATAGTATTTATTGAAAAAACTAACTAAATGAGTTACAATTTTAACCATAGAACCTGTACCACATAACTTTCTAAGGCTATATATTCTGCTTTAGTTCTAGAAATGGATACTGAATTCTGTTTGTTGCTAGAACAAAAAACTAAGAAGTTTCTAATGAATTAACAAGTTCCATTAGTAATTTCTCGATCAACCCTACATCTTATAAAATTTGAATATGAATATCCAATAATTTTAAAAGAAGTTCTATTCCTAGGATACCAAATCTCTAATTTTTGAGTTCCCATAAGATATCTAATAATTCTTTTAACAACAGTCAAATGAGATTTTTTTGGATCAGCTTGAAATCTAGCACAAAGATAAAAACTAAATATGATTTCAGTTTTGCTAGTAGTCAAATAAAGTAATGACTTAATTATCCCTCTAAATTTCTTTTGATCAATATATTTGCCTTTAGAATCTTTATCTAATTGAACTAAGGAACTCATTGGTGTACTAATTGGTTTAGCATTATCCATTTCATATTTCTTATGGATGTCCATAATGTATTTTGATTGACTAAGAAATGATCCATCTTCTTGAAAGTACGAGATGCATAAAGACGGGGGGGGGGGGGGGTTGAATTGGAAATTTATTGCAATAAACAAACAATCCTAAATTGGAGTTCTAATTTTTTGTTTTTTTAAAATTTAAAAAAGAAAATTAAATTGACGTGGAAGAGAATTCTTAAAACAAGATTGCAACAATAGTCGGTGAAATTTTAACTTTCTTAATAAAGTATTAGAATGTGATTTTCATCAAGCAATTATAATGAATATAAAAATAAAGAACATAAATAAAGTGCAGAAAGGGAAAAATCACACCAGAAGATGTATAGTGGTTCAGTCACTTGACCTATGTCCACTCCCTAGATTCCTCCACTTTGGGAATTTCACTACTAAACAGTAATTCTCTTTTGGCCCCACAGCAAGGCGGAGAAGCCTTTACAAACCTCACTTTCATCTTCTCGGCATGGCAGAGTACCAAATGCTAAGTCACCCTACTAGTGATGGTAGCAAACCTTCTCATTTTTCTCCCTCCAAGAGAAGGCAGAGTACCTTTAAGGACAAGAACCTTAAAGGATCTCCCCCTTAAAAAGCTTCCCATAAGATCTTCTCAGGCCATTGGAGGAGAAATCGTGTGATCTCCCTCACACTCCTTCTCCCTCATAAACTCACCTTCTCCCTCATGTTACAAACCCAAAATCTTCTCAAAAAGCTCTCTCTCAAGAAATCACCTTCTAGTCATATTCCTCTCTCACTCACATCACCTTAAAAAAGATAGAAGTTTAGATATTTAAATCAGGCTCCAAGAAACCTAAAATTTTCATTATAGCCATTTTTGTGCATACAATATAATCTAAGATCGTACAGTATGCTCAATTCAAAGAAGACTTTGTCCTAGTATGAAGCAGTACGAACAAGCAATTTCTATGAACATCATCGTATAGTACTATTCAACAGCGCCTAGTACGATGTGTTATTTTCCTTATATTCTCACACGATGAACAATGGGATGACAAAAACTCATCACTATATGTCGTACGGTATGATCTACTTTACATAATATGATATGTTAAAAGCCTCAGGTCATCTCATATTATGTTTACATCGTTTAGTATAATTAGTTCAAAAATCAAGGGATCATCCGGTATGATGTTTGGGATGATCAAAAATAGCCTTGAATCTCATACAGTACAAACCATATCATACTATAAGATCACCAATCAAAAATTAATCCTTGATTTAATTGACTAATCACGCGGTTAATTTTAGTTAGTATTCAAAAACTCATAATGTATGATACGATTATACTATATCATACGATCGTATAGTATGATTAATTCAAAATTTATGAATTAAGATCTTAAATAAATATTATTGCTAGGGTTTTTAAGTAGAAACACATCTTGTAGTATGATAGGTATCATACAGTATGATTTGTTCACAGATAGTCATTGAGCTAGAGTAGATCGTACAATAATATTGAAACTCGTACAATACAATCAACGAAAAAAAATTCCTTCATTTTAAAAACCTCTCCCCGTGTGTGTGTGCATGGTTGCTCAAACTTTCATACACTTTATGGCCATACTCAAGAAAAAGAAAATAATAATAAATAAAAAAATGTAAGGGTTATAAACTCCAAATCCTACTCTACCCAGTCTTAAGTCTTCTTATTGTCCTTAGTAATTTGTGATCTACCTAAAATGTTAGTACTCACAAACAAGAGCAAAAATTAAAAATATTCAGTGAATAATAATTCAATCGATATTATTTATATCATCAAAATCTCATACTATGGGTCATGGACTATAATAATCTCCCCCTTTTTGATGATGTCAAATAATGTTGTTGATAAGAAAATTAACAAAGATTTTTTTTTATTATTATTTTTTTTAATTAAATAAAACATCATGAATAGAAGTAGGATAAAAAACATTTCATTTGAATTAAAGACTAACATGATAAAAAAGATATACTAACTAAAGCACATAATAAACTTCTCCCCTTTTGACATCACCAAAAATAGGAGTAACAAATAACACTTAGAAAAATAACACAAAACAGAGACAAGTTAAAAAGTAGAATCCTGATCAGGTGGAGGTGGAGGTGGCTAAAAGTAGTGGTGTGCGAATACAAATTGCTGATGAATTGAAGAGAATATTTCCCCAAACCATTGCATATCCTCCTTATGCTGTTGGTGTTGTTCTTAGATGTGAGCATCAAGGTAGCTTTGGAGTTGGTTTAATCATTTGACTAGGTCATCTAGAGGTTAGGTTGGTGCAGGTCCTCAGGGTGGTGCATGTCATCTTGGTGGAACAGGAGCTCCTGCTGGAGTAGCCTCTCCTTCTTCTTCATTAAAACCTGGCTCCTCCTGCTCTAGCCTCTGATGAAATAAAATATCTAAGGAAGCATCCATATAGAAAATGAATAGAATGTCAGGTTCACCATGATAAGTTAATTGATATTTGAGGTGAAGATTGTAACCTATGAGGTGGTCAAGGGCTAGGTTGAGTTTTCTAGGGAGGCAAACTAAGGTCATGTTTTGGATATAATCAATAATTAAATTGGCTTCATCAAATTTGGTGTTTGACATAATGAGGTAGGTAATAATGTATAAGACTGGGGTCATGCAGATTATATTTCTAGCTTTGGGTTTGATAGAAGCTCGAAGAACATGTTGAATAATTCTAGCATTTCGGGTTAGTGACTGGACAAGTGGTTGGTGTTGGTAAAAAGCTACATTCCTAAGGACTAGTTTAGTGGAACTCCAGTCAAATTCATTTATAAGGAAGGAATGAGCTCTAGGACCTTCAGTAGAAAGCCTAATGTATTGGGCGAGGTCTGCCTTAGTGATTTCAACATTTTATCAACAAACAAAAGAGGTGACGGTCGGGTTTTCTACATTCATAGTGAGGTTGGACAGGAATTCAAAGAGAAGTTTTGAATTATAAGGGAAGGCTAGGATAAGGAGAAATTACAAGGTAGTAGATGCAAATAAGCTCATCACCTCAAAATTTAAGGTAGCTTGATTCAACATTCAAGATAGGGTAATTTTGGATGCCTTGAATTTATGGTATGCTTCTTCATATTTGGTGGACTAAATATGGTCATTGTGATGGCGAGAGGAATATGAGCTTCCAAGGGTGAGTCGACCACGCTTGCAGGATCTAGACATTGAGTGAGAACATATAAGAGTGAGTGAGGTGGCTAAGGAATTAGTGAAGTGATCATAGGTGCCCTCAAATTTATAGAGTTTTTGGAATAACTTATAGAACAATCGAGTATCATACGTATAGTATGATCACCAACCACTTCTCTGGACAAACGGTTGGGAAAAGATGGTCAAATCATATAGTACGATCGATATCGTATAGTACAATAAGAAGGAATTGCATTCGTCCTGATGAGTCATCGGTATGATCTTTGATGAACAGTTCGTACATTACGAACCAATGTTCGTACAGTACAAATCATAAATATTTCATACCAACTGACTTTAATTCATCCCAATATATTTTACTAACGTGGATCGTATAGTACGAAGAAGATATTATATAATATGAAGAAGATATATTATAGAATATGAAGTGCAATTATATTGTACCAAACGACTTGAATGAATAGCCACATGTATCATACAGTAAGATTGGAATCATACAATATGATGTACATAGAAGAAATTAAAGCTGATCCGTTGGTTTGCCAGAGGGTTGTGATTTGATCGTACAGTATGAAAATGGATCGTATTGTACGATGGGAAAAAATTTGTTACTTTTGACCTTAGTGTGGTGAGTGTGTGATGATCAGGAAACTCCTTGTTGCGACTCAAGCTCTCGAGTTTTATGCTTTTGATGATAACAAACATTTTTATATCTCATAGTAATTTTCATTCTATATTTATTTGTGTCTATACTAACATTTCAGGAATACCATGCAACATCAAACAAATAATCAGAGCTCAAGATTGGGTTGAATAATGTTATGTTGTAAAGGGTCTATAATATTTATTGATGTAATTTTGATTTCTTGAATCAAGTCCTATTAGGGAGTATGCTTTTTTGGTGACCATGCACACACACACTCAAGGGAGTGAGATCTAGTAAAAACTAGAAGTTCAAGTTTTGAACTAATCATACTGGACAATTTTGGATCGTTCAGGTCAATCCTTTATGATCTTAATAAATAGCCGCCAATGATAATTTAGTCACGATTTTAAGATTCAATTTTTGTTCTTATCATCCTGGACGATTTCGATCATCCGGGATGATAAATACAAATCATGCCTAAATTGATCATGTGATTATGGGATTAATTATAATTAAATTTTTTAATCAGATCAACCTAGACAATTTTTATATTATACAGGATGATGTTTGTAGACATACTTTATTTTCCTAATTTGTGCAAGATGAATTACCATAATTTTTCGTGCATCAATATGTCTTTGATTCACTCCTTACTCATAAGCAATCAGTGATCCATGAAGTTTTTCAATAAAATATACATTCAGTATTTAGACTTAGTTATGGTAGTTATCTTTGCATTATAAGCAGTAGGTAAATAACATAAGATTTTATTAAGCTTCTCTTTTTATAAATTCTCTACCTAAAGCATGAAATGAGGTAATGATTTGAGTAAATCTTGTATACATATCGGAAATTGACTCATTTGATTTCATGGAAAATAGTTCATAATTATGTAAAAAAATATGCAACCTAGATTTTTTTACCTTATTTGTTCCTTTGTATGTTATGCAAATTCTATCCCAAATTTCGTTTCCAATTTTATACATAAAAACACACATGTAATCCTCATACCTTAGAGCACAAAAAAACTATTCAAGTATTTTGCCATTAATTTAGCTAACTCTTTTTTTATTAATGTCCAATCAGTGAATTCTCACAACTCGGGCTTCTGAGTTAATAATTTTGATTTTAAAAAATAATATTAATTAATATTTTATTTCTCCTAATATTTAAAATGCATATTTGTTTATGTGTTGACTAATATTTCACATACATCATGCACCATTCTTTGAAGATTCAAGGCTCAAGATTATGTAGAATTTAATATATTAAATGAGTATGTAATTTTCATTTCTTGAGTTATGTCTTGTAATGATGTATGTTAGATTGGTGACTGTGCACACATATAGGGGTAGCAAAAAATGATTTTAAATATTTAATTTTTATGTATAACGTATTGTATTATCTAGATCATATTGTATGATCTGGTGCAAGAGAAATTATTTAAAATATTTAATTTTCTTGATTTTTTTAAAATACAACTAATCATATAGTATGATCACCACATCATACTATACAATCTGTTATAATTAGAAAGCCCACCATGCATTAAATTAGGTAAAATTTTGAATTTGAAAAGTTGTTCTAATTGCACTGTAGAAAATTTATTATACTATATGATGTTTAAAATATTATCTAATTTAATATTATGATTAGTCAATCAAAACAGTTTAATTTTGATCGTAATGTATGAACTTGATTATACTGTACAATCAATAGAGACGATTTTGGCCATCCCATGCTTCATCTTGGACGAACTACATTTTTATTGAACTATTTGTACAATACTAATTGGACATCATACAGTACCAATAGGCAAATTAAATAGTTTGTACATTACTAATTGGTGATTGTATAGTACTAATAGGTCAAATTCTGCACATCATTTTGGACGATCATGCGATCGTACTATATAATATTTGATTGCTAAAATGATTTTTAATAGATTTTTTAAGCCCAATATTTAAGCTTTCTCATAAAACTTTGTAATAGTCTTTGGCAGCCATTGAAGCTTCGTTTTTTTGGAAAAAACTTGAAGAGAAAACTTGAAAGGGAGAGAGGAAAGAATAGAGTTTGAGAGAGAGAGAGAGAAGATCCTTAGAGGGAGTTTTAAGGGAGTGTGGAGGGGATTTCACATGGTTTCTCTAGTAAGCTTATATCAGAGCGGGGTCATAAAAATTATGTTTTAGAAAACCTTGAGAAACTTGATCATGGTATATTTTGGAAATCGTAACATTGTAGAAGGCTATTCAATTATATGACCACCTTTATTTGAAAATATTTTTTTTAAAATTTTGGGAAAATTTTCATGTCTAACTTTTTGTAATTAATTGATTATCGAATGTGGTACATGATTCAAATTGGCTATTCTTTTCCATCATGTATGATAGACGAAGTCAAAATTAATATTTCTTTTATTGAATGGAGTAGAATAGAACAAATCATTGCTCAATTAAATGCTAAATGCTTGAATTATTATTTTTTGTGCGTTAAATTTTAACGATTGCATGAGAATCTACACATGTACAACTGGAAAAGAAATTTGGAATAGATTATGCTTTATATAAAAAGGTACTAGTGAAGTCAAGCAATCTAAGTTGAATATTCTAGTGTAAGATTATAAACTTTTATGCATGAAACCTTATGAGATGATCTTAGATAGTATACTAGGCAAACTCAGATTGTGACATCATTGCATGCTTTAGGTAGAGAACTTTTTTAACTTTAAAAAGTTTAACAAAATTCTACATTCTTTCCTTGATAAATTTGATGCCAAAGTCATATATATATGTGAATAAAAAGATTTGAATGCTTCTTCTGTAGATAATCTAATAGGCTCACGCATTGCTTATGAGAAAACTGTGAGTAAAAGCTTTTGGATGCAGGTGATGAGAAGATTATAGTGCTAAAAGATAAAGAAACTGATGAATGTGGCTTATTAGATGATAAGAGTAAGGAGATACCATTGATAACAAACAAATTTGTAAGTCTATTGAAGCAAAATTTTAAGCATCAACAAAAATGGAACAATGATAAAAATGATAAAAAATTTAAATTTTCTTCTGACATTATTTGCTTTGTGTGTAGGAAACCAAGACATTTGATGTTTGAATGCCCCTACTTAAAAACGGTTCCTGTAAAGAAAAATAGTAAAAATAAACCAATTGTAATGTTGGGAAAAGATAAAAAGAAAAAAAAAACTTCTGAGCAGACCTAGCTTCTGAATAATTAAAACATGAGCAAGACGATGAGGTATAAACATGTTAAGGTCTGCTTGTATGTTTTTTTTATGTGTTTTTCGATGTTTGTTTATTTGTTTTGTGTATTTAATTTTTATTATATTTGAAGCATACTTTTATGTTTTTGTTTCTTTATTATATTATTATTTTTATGCATTGTTTTATCACTTCTTTTTGATAATGTTAAAGGTGGAGAATGTATTATAGTTGGTTGTATATATATATATATATATTGTTATTTAACTTTAGAAAAAAAATTTCCTATTTTTAATATAATTCTTTTAGTGACAAAGAGTTTAGGAGAAAATATTTTCAATTTTCAAATACAACCAATATTATTTCTCATCATAAAAAAGGGGGAGATTATTGTAACTTGGGCTTTCGAGTTCATAATTTTGATGATAACAATAATTTTTGATTAATCTTTTAAATCTCCTTATATTTGTATTGCAATTTGTTTGTGTTGACTAATATTTAGGTACATCATGCTCCATTCTTTGAAAATTCAAGGCTTAAGATTGTGTAAAATTTATTATATTAAATGAGTATTTTATTTCATTTCTTGAGTTAAGTCTTATAATGATGTAATTAAATTACTGACCATGCACACATACAGGGGGAGGAAAAAATGATGTTAAATATTTTATTTTTTTGTACATCGTATTGTATGATATGGATCATATTATATGATTTGGTGTAATTGAAATTAATTAAAATATTTTGTTTTTCTGAAATAATATTTTTAAAATACAACTAATCATACAATACGATCACCACTTCGTACTGAATGATCTGTTATAATTAGAAAGCCCATCGTGTATTAAATTTGTTAAATATTTTAATTTGAAAAGTAGTTCTAATCATATTGTATGAACATGATTGTATTGTTTGATTTTTAAAATATTATCTAAGTTAATCCTATGATTAGTCAATCAAAATGGCTTAATTTTAAATTTTTATCATATTGAATGAACTTGATCATACTGTATGATCAACATAGATGATTTTTGCCATCCCATGCTTCATCCTTGATGCACTACAGTTTTATTGAACTATTCATATAATACTAACTGGATATTGTATATTATTCACAGACAAATTAAATTTTTCGTACGTGTTTGAACACAAGTAATAGCTCCTGCATACATATCTTTAATGATTTGAATATAAGCATTATTGACTCCTTTCTTATCAAGAACTCTCCATAGCACTAAGTACTAATATGTCAAATTCTATACAACGTATTAGACGTTCCTGCGATCATATTATATGATCTTTGACAGCTAAAATGATTTTTACAGTTTTTGGAAGCCTTCTATTTAATCTTTCTCATAAGACTTTGTAAGAGTCTTTGACACCCATTGAAGCATCATTTTTTTTGGAGAAAACGTAAAGAAATAACTTAAAAGGGAGAGATGAAAGGGTAGAGTTTGAGAGAGAGAGAGAGAGAGAGAGAGAGAAGGTCCTTTAAGGGAGTTTCAAGGGAGTGTAGAGGGGATTTCACACGGTTGCTCCAAAAATCTTATGCCATAGTACCATCAGATTCAAGGTTAATCTTGAGGGATGTTTTGGGAAGAATAAGATCTCTTTGGAGTCAAAGGACCCAATTCCTCTGCCACACTAGGGAAAGTGGAAGTGATTTTGTAAGAAATTCTCTGCCTAGATGTGGGGGCTAAAGGAGATTCATAAAAGATTTAGTGCAATACTTGGAGGGTGCCTACAGGGAGTGGATGTAGGTCAAGATTTGACCGAATAACAACAAATTTGTGTGTTATTTCCTTTATTATTTCTTCATTTATTTTCATTGTGATTAACTACATGGGTGAAATTGATAATTTATCCTTTTATTGTGAATGTAATTTGCTTCAACATCAAGTAATAAAAAGATTTTTTTTTCATTAAAGAAGAATTTAAAATATCCAATTCACCCCTCTCTTGGCGCCTCTTGTACTTTAATTGATATCAGAGTGGGGTGTCAAAAATAGTGTTTTAAAAATTTTTGAGAAAATTGATCATGGAATATTTTGGAAATAGTAACATTACAAAAGGATATTCAATTACATGACACATTTAATTAAAATTATTTATTTTAATATTTGGAAAATTCATATGTTCATTTTTTTGCAATCAATTAATTCTCGAATGTGGCTTATGATTCAAACTAGCTATTTCATACTATCATGTGTAATAGATGGAGTCAAAAATAATATTCTTTTTCATGAATGCATTAGAATAGAATAAGTCAATGCTCAATTAAATGTTAAATGCTTGAATTTTTTTTCTATGCGTTAAATTCTAACGATTGCATGAGAATCTCTACATGTAATACTAGCAAAGAAATTTTGGATAGATTATACGTTACATACGAAGGTATCAGTGAAGTCAAGAAATCTAAGATGAATTTTCTAATGCATGATTATGAACTTTCTACATGACCCTATAAGACGATCTTAGATATGTATACTAGGTTTACTCAGATTGTGACATCATTGCATGCTTTAGGTAGAGAACTTTCAAACTTTAAAATGGTTAACAAAATTCAACATTCTCTCCTTGATAAATTTGATACTAAAGTCATGGCTATATGAGAATCAAAAGAATAGAATGCTTATTCTGTAGACAATCTAATAGGCTCACTCATTGCTTAAAAGCAAAGTGTGAGTAAACGACTTTTAGATACATTTGATGAGAAGACTATAGTGTTAAAAGTTGAAGACACAGATGAATGTGGCTTAGTAGATGATAAGAGTAAGAATATATCATTGATAACAAACAAATTCAAAAGTCTTTTGAAGCAAAAGCATAAGCATTAACAAAAGTGGAGTAACAGTAAAAATGATAAAAAAATTAAATTTTTTTCTAACGTTATTTGCTTTAGATGTAGGAAACCCAGACATTTGAAGTTTGAATGCCCTAACTTAAAAACTCTTTCTATAATGGAAAAGAGTAAAAATAAACTCATTGTAATATAGGGAAAAGATAAAAAGCAAAAAAACTCCTAGGCAGACCTACCTTCTGAATCATCAGAACAAGAGAAAGACAATGAGGTATAAGCATATTAAGTTTTGCTTGTGTGTTTTTTATGTGTTTTTATGTGTTTGTTTATCTGTTTTGTGGTTTTAATTTTTATTTTATTTGAATCATAATTTAATGTTTTCATTTCTTTATAATGTTATTATTTTTATGTTTTATTTTATCTCTTCTTTTTGTTAATGTCAAAGGTTGAGAATGTGTTACAGTTGGTTGTATTTATGTTTTTTCTTCTGTTATTTAACTTTAAAAAATAAAAATATTTTTCCCTTTTTTATGTAATTCTTTTAGTGAGGGAGAGTTTAAGAGAAATTATTTTTTATTTGCAAATTCAACCAATATTTTTTCCATCATCAAAAAGGGGGAGATTGTTGAAACTTGAGATTCCAAGTTTATAATTTTGACGATAAAAAATAATATTGATTAATCTTTTATTTCTCCTAGTGTTTTTAGTCCATATTTGTTTGTGTGTTGGCTAATATTTCAGGTACATCATGCACCATTCTTTGAAGTTTCAAGATTCAAGATTATGTAGAATTGGTTATATGAAATGAGTCTGTAATTTTTATTTTTTGTGTTAAGTCTTGTAATGATGTAATTAGATTGATGACCGTTCATACATAAAGGGGGAGTAAAAAAAGTTTTTTTAATATTTTAATTTTTTTGTACATCAAACTGTATGATCTGGATCATATTGTATGATATGGTGTAATAGAAATTAAATAAAATATTTTGTTTTCCTAAAAAAAATATTTTTAAAATATAACTAATAGTACAGTATGATCCCCACGTTGTACTAGATGGTCTATTATAATTAGAAAGCCCGCCGTCAATTAAACTATTCAAAATTTTGAATTTAAAAAGTTGTTCTAATCATACTATATGATGTTTAAAATATTACCTAATTTAATTCTATCATTAGTAAATAAAAATAGCTTAATTTTGATATTTTATTGTATTATATGAATGGGAACATATTGTACGATCAACAGAGACAATTTTGGCCATCTCATACTTCATCATGGATGAACTACTTTTTTTATTGAACTGTTTGAACAGTACTAACTGGACACCATACAATACGAACAAACAAATTGAACTGTTCATACAGTACTAACTAGTGATCTCTCAGTACTAACAGATCAAGTTCTACATATCGTACTGTATGATCTTTGACGGGTAAAATGATTTTTTAAGTTTTTTTGAAGCCCTCTATTTAAGCATTCTCATATGGCTTTCTAAGAGTCTTTGGATGCCATTGAAGCTTCATTTTCCTAGAGAAAACTTGAAGAGAGAACTTGAAAGGCAGAACAGAAAGGGTGGAGTTTGAGATAGAGAGAGATGATCCTTGGAGGGAGTTTCAAAGGAGTTTAGAGGTGAATTTACATGGTTGCTCCGGCAAGCTTTCACCTTAGTACCATCAGATTTAAAGTTCATCTTAAGGGAAGTTTTGGGAAGAAGAATATCTCTTTGAAGTCAAAAGACCTAGCTCGTCCTCCACATCGGGGAAGGTGGAAGTGATTTTGTAAGGCTTCTTCAACTAGCTGTGGGGGCTAAAGAAGAGTCACTAAAAGTTTACTGCAATACTAGGAGGGTACCTCTGGGGAGTGGACGTAGGTAATGGTCTGACCAAACTACTATAAATATGATGTGTTCTTTCCTTTTTATTTTTGAATTTTATTTTTTTTTGTGATTAACTGCATGTGTGAAATTGATAATTTATCTTTTTATTGTGATTATAATTTGCTTCCGCATCATATTATAAAAAGATTTTTCTTTTTATTAAAGAAGAATTTAAAATATCCAATTCACCCCCCCTTTTGGCGCCTCTCATACTTTCAATTTATATTAGAGTGGGGTCTCAAAAAAAGTGTTTTAGAAAAACTTGAGAAAATCGTTCATGTCATATTTTGTAAATTCTAACATTACATAGGCTATTCAATTATGCGACCACCTTTATTTGAAAATATTTCTTTTAATTTTTTGGAAAATTTGCATGTCTACTTATTTCTAATCAATTAATTATTGAATTTGGCACATGATTCGAACTGGCTATTCTATAATATCATGTATGACAAATGGAATGAAACTTAATATTCCTTTTACTAAATGGAGTAGAATAGAATAAATCAGTGCTCAATTAAATGCTAAATTCTTGAATTATTTTCTCTTCATTAAATTCTGATGATTGCATGAGAATCTCTACATGTACTACTGGAAAAGAGATTTGGGATAGATTATGCATTACATACAAAGGTACTAATGAATTCAAGCAATCTAAGTTGAATATTCTAATTCATGATTACAAACTTTTCCGTATGAAACCATATGAGACAATTTTAGATATGTATATTAGGTTTACATAGATTGTGACTTCATTGCATGGTTTAGGTGGAGAACTTTCAAATTATTGAAAGGTTAACAAAATTATATATTCTCTCCTTGATAAATTTGATGCCAAAGTCTTGGCTATATGTGAATCAAAAGATTTGAATGCTTATTCTCTATACCATCAAATAGGATCACTCATTGCTTACGAGCAAAGTGTGAGTCAAAGAATTTTGAATTCAGGTGATGAGAAGACTATAGTGCTAAAAGACAAAGACATCAATGATTGTGGCTAATTAAATGATAAGAGTAAGGTGATATCATTGATAATAAATAAATTTGAAAGTCTATTGAAGCAAAAATATAAGCATCAACAAAAGTTGAGCAACGATAAAAACAGTAAAAAAATTAAATTTTTTCTAACATTATTTTCTTTGGATGTAGGAAACCTAAACATTTAAAGTTTGAATGCCCCAACATAAAAACTCTTCCTATAAAGGAAAAGAGTAAAAATAAATCGATTGTAATATAGGGAAAAGATAAAAAGCCAAAAATTTTCTAAGCAGACCTAGTTTCTAAAATATCATAATAGGAGCGAGACGATGAGGTATAAGCATGTTAAGGTTTGCTTGTGTGTTCTATTTATATGTTTTTATATGTTTGTTTATCTATTTTTTATGTTTAATTTTTATTATATTTGAAGCATACTTTTATGTTTTTTATTTCTTTATTATGTTATTATTTTATGTGTTATTTTATCTTCTTTCTTTGATAATGTCAAAGGAGGGGAATGTATTGTAGTTGGTTGCATTTATGTTTTTTTTTTATTTAGTCCTAAAAAATAAATAAAAAATAAAAAATACTTTCCCATATTTTTTAATATAATTCTTTTAGTGTGGGGGAGTTTAGGATAATTTTTTTAAAAAATTTGTAAATTCAACTAATATTATTTTCCATCATGAGAAAGAGGGAGATTATTGTAATTTTGGCTTCCAAGTTTATAATTTTGATAATAGCAAATAATATTGATTAATCTTTTATTTCTCCTAATGTTTATAGTTCATATTTATTTGTGTTGTTGCAAATCTGATTTTAGGTAATATAATTTTGATGATAGCAAACATTTCTGTTTTTTTACAACTGCCTTGCTTACTAAAGTTTCAGGTCCACAAGATCAAATTACAAATCGAACCAGCTCAAGATTGGATAGATTAGGAATGAGTCAGTTTGTATTGTATGTCAAGTGTCTTTTACCTTTTCTTGAGTCTATTGTAACTTTGTGGGTCCTGATGCTAAGTAACCTTGCACACACCCACTTGGAAAAAAAATTTGTCTCTTCGATTAATATTTTCTGTTTTGATCACATCATTTGGGACAATCCAAAAATCATCCTTGATGTCATTTTGTACTAATAGGCCCTGACAATTATGAGATCGTCCTGAACGATCTAGTTATTTTTCCATCATCTAGACATCCATCCAAGGCAATGGTCTAGACGATATTCGATGACTTGAACTAACCATATCATCCTGTATGATCTGAACAAAGTAACCTTCTAATCATCTAGAATCTTCTAAATCATCTTGTCTGATTGAGCTAAATTTGTACTGATCATACAGGATGATCGGTAGACCATCCTAGATGATATTTGACAATTAGTTTGGTAATTAGGGAACATTTGGAGCCCTTGTTCAAAAGATATCTTATTTTCTCAACAGGACATCTTTTACTATTGTCCTGACCTGAGTGAGCCAAGAGAAGAGGGAGAGAAAATGAGAGAGAGAGAGAGGATCTTGTGAGGGGGAGCTTGTCAGGGGTTTCTAAAGGTTGCTCCAAGCAAGGATCCGAGTTATATTCTTTGGTCTCATCCCTGGTTCCTTGGAGGTTTGAGAGGGGTCTACTTCAGCAACTGATCAAGGTTCTTTGCTTGCTTCTAGAGGAAGCAAAACGAGTTGGGTTCTCTGTCTGCTTCTGGAGGAAGTAAAAGAAGTTGGGTTCTCTACCTTCTTCAAGAGGAAGCAAAAGGAGTTGGGTTCTCTGCCTGCTTCTGGAGAAAGCAAAAGGAGTTAGGCTCTCTGCTTGGTTCTAGAGGAAGCAAAAAGAGTTGGGGTCTCTGCCTCACTGGGGTCTATGGAAAGGAGTTTTTATACGGACTTCTCTGCCTTGCTATGGTGGGAAAAGGAGAGAAAATGAGCTTAGTGCAATAATCAAAGGAGAGGATCCGGGGAATGGAAATAACTCAAGTTGATCGAATGACTTTAAAATAAGATGTGTTCTTTCTTATTATTCTATCACGTTTAATTTCTGCACTTCGTTTCTCTTTTGGTGAATCTTTGTTTGGTTGTGTTTGTGTTTTTGTTTGTAGAAATTTTTAAATATCAATTTTTGGTGAATCTTTGTTTGGTTGTGTTTGTGTTTTTGTTTGTAGAAATTTTTAAATATCACCCCCCCCCCCCCCCCCCCCTCTTGGTTAGCCTTAGGACTAGTTCATAAGGGCTTAACATCCCTGACAAACTTTAAAGTGGTATCAGAGCGGGATTCATAAAAATGTGTTTTTATAAACATTTGAATTTCAATCAATGGCTAATTTTGGTAATCATAATATCGTGAAAGGGTATTCTATTATCTAACCAGGTTTGTTTGATAATATTCTTTTTGATTTTTGGAAAACTCGCATGTCTATATTTTTACAGTCGATTGACTATCGCATGTGGATGTTTGTTAAGGATGGTTATTCACCTTTATCTCATGAAATTAATGACATTAAAACTAAACTTCCTTTTTTAAATAGACTTTTGATTATAGGGATTTAGCGCAATTGAATGCAAAATATTTAAACTATTTTTTCTGTGCTTTGAAATAAGAAGATTATATGCATGTTTCAACTTGTGCCACTAGTAAAGGAATTTTGGATATATTGTGTATTACTTATGAAGGAATAAATGAAGTTAAGAAATATAGGTTAAATATTCTATTACATGACTAAAAACTTTTTTGAATGAAACCTATTGAATCGATTTCTGACATGTATACTAGATTCACTCAAATTGTCACCTCATTGCATGCTTTAGGAAGATAACTTATGAATTATAAAAGAGTCAATAAGATTTTTAGATGCTTTCCTTCTTCTTTGATACTAAGATTATTGTAATTACTGAATCTAAGGATTTGAATACTTATTTTATTGATAACTTACTTGGGTCACTCATTGCTTATGAGCAAGGGGTGAACCAAAGACAACTTGATGCAGGTGAGAAGAAAAAAGAGAAAATTGTGGTGCTGAAAATTAATACAGATACAAATTCTTTTGGGTCTAAAAGCAATGATGTTTCCTTCATCACTAGGAAATTCAAAGCTTTCTAAGGAAGAATCACAAACATCATCAGAAGTGTAAAAAAGGTAAGGATAGCAAAAATTTTAAATGTTCTTCCACTATTATTTATTATGAATGCTGGAAGCCCAGACATGTCAAGGATGACTGTCCTACACTTAAGGATCACTCAAGAATGGAGAAGGGTGAGGAGAAACCCAAGTTCAAGAAGGATAAGAAGTGGTTCCAAAAGGAATTATAGGCTAATTCTGCATCTGACTCCTCTGAGACTGAAGCGGATGAGGAGACTATAATTTTGTGCTTGATGGCGGGTCAGTCTGACCAAGAAGATGTATGCGAACCAACCAATGATCAATTACATGATGTTTTTGAACAAATTCATGCATCATATAGAAAGCTTAAGAAATTGCTTGCTAATTTGAAATTAGAGTTTTTGAATTTGCGAAAAGAGCATCAAATTTTATTGAAAGATCACTCCCAAATTGATAGCAATCACATGTCATTACTTGATAAGTTTTATGAATTGAATAAAAAGCATCCTGAGTTGGCCATTGAGCATGATTAATTGAAAGCATCCTACACCTCACTTGAAATTTATTATAAAATATATATTGATGAAGCTGAAAGTTTGGTGCACTATTTGAGAGTTGATAATGCTATTTTAGAAAGTGCTAACTCGAGTTTTAAAGCTAAATTGAATGCACTTGAGGGAAATAGGACTACGCCCACACCTAATCTAAAGCTAAAACCTAGGAAGAGGCACTATAACCCAAATAGATTAGTAAACCCTTTTCCTTGTGTTAGAAATGTTTCATGTGGCATGCTAGGGTACATTTCACACACTTGCACTATTCATAATAGTACATATTAGGTGTGGAGACCCAAATTGTATGATCCACGGCATAACACACATGCATTGTATTTTTTCATCCGTAAGAAGGGACACAAACTTGTTTGGGTTCCTAAATCTGACGTTTGATATTTTTATAGGCTTGCTCTCACAAAAGGCCTCCTGAGAGAATGTGGTACTTGGACAACGGTTGATCATGACACGTGATTGGAGATGCCAAACAATTCATTTTGCTAGGGGCCAGGGCTGGAGACAAAGTCACTTATGGAGAAAACACCACTAGGAAAGTGGTGGGTGCAGGAATAATCAGAAACTCCAAGAAACTTTTGATTGAAAATGTTTTGCTTGTAAATGGATTGAAACACAACTTGCTAAGCATCAGTCAACTATGCGATAAGGGTTTTGTCATAAATTTTTTGGTAAATACATGCATTATTAGCTTGAATAACAACACTATTTCGTAGGTAAAGTGGATCAATAATGTTTACATGCCTGATTTAAATAAGACACCCTATGAGATCCTTAAGGATAGGATACCCAATCTTTCCCACCTCCATATCTTTGGCTATAAGGTTTTCATTCTTAACAATGGGAAGTCACACTTAAGGAAATTTGAACCAAAATCTGATGAATGAGTGTTCTTAGGATATTAAAGTATTAGGAAATCCTTTAGGGCATTTAATAAGAGGATGTTGGTGGTGGATGAGATTACTCATGTAGTGTTTTATGAATCTGATCCTAAGGAGTCTAGAGTTGAGGATGAAGATGGTGTTGGAGAGATTTTGAAAGGAGTTAAACATTTGATGAAGAGGGCAAAGTCTCAAAACACTGAAGGAGTAGGTGAGATTACTCAAGGAGTAGAGAATGAAAATCTAAAGGAAAGGGTTAGACTTACACACACTTTGCCTAGATATTGGAGATATTCTTTGAGTCATCCTAAAGAACTGATCTTAAGAGATGCTTCTAATGGTGTTAGAAGTAATCATTGACTTAGGAAGGAAGTGAAACATTATGCCTTTTTCTTAATGACTGAACCCACCAACATTAATCAAGCCTTGTCTGATGAGTTTGGGATTATCCATGCAAGAGGAATTAAACTAATTTATTAGGAATGGTGTTTAGAAGCTTATAGAAAGACTAAAGGGACAAAGTGTAGTTAGAAATAAATAAGTCTTTAAGAATAAGATGAATGATTCTGGTGTGGTGATTAGGAATAAAGTGAGATTGGTGGCTAAGGGGTACAACCAAACAGAAGGGATTGATTTTGAGAAAACCTTTGCCCCTATTGCTAGATTGGAAGACATTAGAGTGCTACTAGCCTTTACATATTATAAGGGATTTAAGCTTTACCAAATGGATGTTAAGAGTGCTTTTTTAAAAGGGTTTAATAAGAGAGGATGTGTTTGAAGAATAACCTCCAGGTTTTGAGAGTTCCCAATTTTTAAGTCATGTTTCAAATTAAAAAAGGCTTTATATGGATTAAAATAGGCACCAAGAGCTTGGTATGAGAGGATTATCAAATTTTTACAAAAGTGAGAGTTTATTAGGGGGAGCATAGACACCACCCTTTTTCTGAAAAAAGTAGGATATGAGTTACTCATTGTTCAGATCTATGTTGATGATATACTTTTTGGAATTTCTGATAAAAAGCTATGTGATGATTTTTTTAAAATAATGAGTGAGGAGTTTGAGATGAGTATAATGGGAGAGTTATCTTATTTTTTAGGGTTTAGCATAAGATAATTAAATGATGAAACTTTTCTAAATCAATCAAAGTATAAAAATAACATCTTGAAGAAATATTTAATGGATAAAGCTAAGCCAATAAATACTCCCATGATCTCAAGTGTTCAATTGGATAAGGACTTAAATGGAAAATCTATTGATAAAAAAAGTACCAAGGGAAAATTAGATCTTTACTTTACTTGACTGCTAGCCGAACTGATATAATGTTTAGTCTTTTTCTCTGTGCTAGATTCCAAGTTGATCCTAAAAAATCTCACCTAACTGCAGTTAAGAGAATTCTTAGACATCTTTGGGGACCCAAAACCTAAGAATATGGTATCCTATGCACAACACATCTTTTGAGATTATTGGATATTCTGATTTTGATTTATAATGATGTAGTGTGTATAAAAAGAGCACTTTTGGGACATGCCAATTTTTTAGGACAATCTTTAGTCTCATGTTCTAGTATAAAATAAAACTTTGTTGGACTTTCCACTGATGAAGCTGAGTACATTGCCTTAGGGAGTTGTGTGGCCCAAGTCTTTAGGTTGAAGCAACAAATTTTTGATTTAGGATTGCCTATAGACATAATTTCAATCCTTTGTGACAACACTAGTGTCATCTACATCTCTAAAATGACCAAACACATTAATATAAGGCATCATTTTATTAGAGACCATGTGACAAAAGGAGACATTGAGTTACACTATGTGACAATTGAGAATCAATTGGATGACATCTATACTAAACCATTAGATTTTGACACTTTCAGCATCTTATGGACCAGATTAGGTGTGATTGACATAAATGCATGAACTTGATGTTTATTCAATTCTAAATTTTCTGTTTTATTGCTTGTTATTTTTATAATCTTTTGTTTATTTCAGATTTATTTGTTTCACTTTTTACTTGTTTTTGTTTTTCATGTTTTATTTTTGTTATTTTAGTTTTTCTTCTTTTCTTTGTGATCACTGCTAAAATAATATTTTATGCCTTATTTTTATTTTTAAAAATTTGTAGTCAAAATTTTACATCTTTAAATTAGTTAAAGGAGAAACACAGTTGATTTATTCCCTCCCTCTAACCTCTTTTAGCAGTGCAATTTTCTTTTCTAAATAAAAGTCTATCTCAAACTAATAATTAGACTTTGAGATTGAGTTCTTTTTTATATTGCTATAGTAATTTATCTTATATACATAATGTTCAAAGTCTTTATATTACATTCAAATTATTTCAAATCTTTCCATTGCATTTTTCATATAAATTTGATTATATTTTGTGGTTTATTCTTCCCTTTATTAAAGAGTGAGTTTTTCTTCTGTAATATCTAGAAGATATACTCATAACTAAGAGTATTAAGAGTTTCAAAATAGATATTGCTTGTAAAAATGTCAAAGGCATAAAATGAGCCCCAAAAAAAAAAAAAACTGAAAAGTTACGCAATGATCAACAAAAATATTGAAAGATACTTAAAGTGTATCAACAATCAAAAGATACACAAAGTGTGCCAATCAATTGACAAGAGGTATAAAATGAGCCCATAAAAGACAAGCTTCCTTCTCTTTCAAATCTTTAAATCTTAGTAAAATTCATGTGTCACTTGAAATCTTTTCAAAGGCTTGATTTCAAATTTAAAGATTGTGACAAATTTTTTTGGTATATTATTCTATAAGATATTTTTCTAAAATCAAGTTTTGAATGGATATCTTTTTCTTATCCAATTGGTTTTTCTGAGTTAGGATTTTTATTTTCAAAAGATGATTCTGCCCTAAGAGGACTCCGAGCAAGGGCTAACAGGATTGGCTATTCTACCATTTTTTGAATTTTGATGATGTTAACTCATTATTCTAAAAAAAATTTAATTCAATCACATGTACACTTTATTATAATCATGTCTTGATAAAAAAAACTTGTTTTCATTCTTCTTTTTCATCTTCTATTCTAATTTTTTCTTTTCTGGTTTTCCTCCACCTTTTTGTGATGTCAAAAGGAGGAGTAGTGGGTAGTGGTTGAGTTGATTCATCGTACTATTTTACTTCTATTTGTGTTATAATTAGTTTTCATTGTTTGATTACTTTTCATCAACAAAAAGGGGGAGATTATTACAAATATGATTTTAGAGAATATAATTTTGATGATAGCAAATATTTCTATTTTTTTACGACTGTCTTATCTTCTAATATTTCAGGTCCACAAGATCAAATTGCAAATCGATCCAGCTCAAGATTGAGTAAATTAAGACTATGTCAGTTTGTAATGTATGTCAAGAGTCTTTTACATTTTCTTGAGTCCATTATAACATTGTGGGTTTTGATGCTAAGTAACATTACACACACACTTGGGAAAATATTCTGTCTATTTGATTAGTGTTTGCTATTTTGATCACATCATCTAAGATGATCTAAAAATCATCATGGAAGATCAGTTAAAAATATAAACCCTAATTAGGGCATCTTGATTAAGGCAGTCACAATTAAGAGAATCATCCTGGATGTTAATAGCATCATCCAAGATGATATGCTCAAATCTAAAAGAATTAACTGCCAGTTCTATTTAGACATATTTTATTTTTTGACATCATCGAGGACATCGTCCTGGACAAAGTAGTGCAATTATGCCTAAATTAATATGGTAATTAAGGAAAGAATTTAAGGTTTGATTGCTTGATCATATCATCCTAGATAATCATAGGATTGTTCGGGATGATCAGTTCAAAAATCTTAGTTCTTTGTGGACGATCAATAATCGGGCTTGCTCTATTCAGGGTAATGCTCTAGATGATATGAATTGAATTAAACTAACCATTTGGGATGATTGTAAGATTGGCCTGGATGATCAAGTTATTTCTTCATCATCCAGTCATCCATTTAGGGAGATGTTCTGAATGATATTTTTCATTTTGTACTAATCGGCCTGGATGATCGTGAGATCATATTGGACGATCTAGTTAATTTTTCATCATCTAGATATCCATCCAAGGTAATGGCCTGGATGATATTTGATGACTTGAACTAATCATACAAGATGATATCCTATCATCCTGGATGATCTAAACAAAGAAACCTTCTAATCATCCAGACTCTTCCAAATCATCCTAGCTGATTTAGATAAATTTGTAATGATCATACAGGATGATTCTTAGATCATCCTGGATGATATTTAATGATTAGTTAACTAATTAGGGAAAAGTAGGAGCCATTGTTTAAAAGATTTCTTGGTTTTTCAAGAGGAGATCTTTTGTTGATGTCCTGACCTAAGAGAGCCAAGAAAAGAGGGAGAGCAAGGGAGAGAGAGAGAGGATCTTATGAGGGGAAGTTTTTGAGGGGTTTCAAAAAGGTTTTTGTATGGGTTTCTCCACCTTACTATGGTGGAAAAAGGAGATACACTGAGTTTAGTGCAATACTCAGAGAAGAGGCTCTGGAGAGTGGATGTAGGTTAGGTTGACCGAACCACAATAAAATCTGGTGTGTTCTTTCTTATTATTCTTCCATAATTAATTTCAGCACATTGTTTCTCTTATGGTGAAACTTGGTTTGGTTGCTTTGTGTTTTTGTTTGGAGAATTTTTTAAATACCAATTCACACCTCCTCTTGGTTAGCCTCGGGACTAGTTTATAAGGGCTTAACATCCCTGATGGACTTTCATGTGTGTTGATTAATATTTTAGGTACATCATGTACCATTCTTTGAAGATTCAAGGCTCAAGATTGTATATAATTGGTTATATTAAATGATTCTATAATTTTCATTTCTCGAGTTAAGTCTTATAATAATATAATTAGATTGATGACCATGCATATACATAGGGGAGCAAAAAGATTTTAAATATTTTAATTTTTCTGTATATTATATGGTACAATTTTCACCATACTGTATGATCTGGTATAACAAAAAATAATTAAAATATTTATTTTTCTAAAAAAAATATTTTTAAAATATAACTAATTATAAGTACAATCACTATATCCTATTGGATGATCAGTTATAATTAGAAAGCCCGCCATCTATTTTAAAAATTTAAATTTGAAAAGTTGTTCTAATTATATTTGTTAAAAAATGATTATTTTTTACAATGTTTTAAATATTGCCTAATTTAATCCTATGATTAGTCAATCAAAATGGCTTAATTTTGATATTTTGAATGTACTGTATTAAATGGATCGTACTATATGATCAATAGAGATGATTTTGGTTGTCCCATGCTTCATCCTTGATGAACTGCATTTTCATTAAACTGTTCGTACAATACTAATTGGACATAGAACAGCACAAACATAAAAATTGAATTATTTGTATTGTACTAATTGGTGATCGTACAGTACTAACAGGTCAAATTCTACACATCATACTGAACGATCCTGGGATCGTACTGTATGATTTTTGATGGATAAAATGATTTTTTTTGGGTTTTTGAAATCCTTCTATTTAAGCTTTCTCATAAGGCTTTGTAAGAGTCTTTGGCAGCCATTGCAACTTCATTTTTTTGGAGAAAACATGAAGAGAGAACTTGAAAGTGAGAGAGAAAAGGGTGAAGTTTGAGAGAGAGATAAGATCCATGGAGGGAGTTTCAAGGGAGTGTGGAGGGGATTTCACACAATTGCTCCAGCAAGCTTGCTCCTTAGTATCATCAAATTTAAGGTTCGTCTTGAGGGAAGTTTTGGGAAGAAGAAGATCTCATTGGAGTCAAAGGACCTAGCTCCTCCACCACACCGGGGAAGGTGGAAGTAATTTTATAAGGGCTTCTTCACCTATCTATGTGGGGCAAAAGAGAGTCACTAATAGTTTAGTGCAATACTTAGAGGGTGCCCCCAGGGAGTCGACATAGGTCAATGTTTGACCGAACCACTATAAATCTTGTGTGTTCATTTCTTTATTATTTCTACATTTTTTTGTGATTAACTACGTGGGTGACATTGATAATTTATCTTTTTATTGTGAATGTAATTTGCTTCCACATTTAGTTTTAAAAAGATTTTTATTTTTGTTAAAGAATAATTTAAACTATCCAATTCATCCCCCCCTCTTGGCACCTCTCGTACTTTCAATTGGTAGCAGAGCGCTGTCTCAAAAATAGTGTTTTAGAAAACCTTGAGAAAATCGATCATGGCATATTTTGAAAATCGTAACATTGCAAAAGGCTATTCAATTACATGATAACCTTTATTTGAAAATATTTATTCTTTTTTTGGAAAATTGGCATGTCTAATTTTTTGTAATCAATTGATTATTGAATGTGGAACATGATTTAAAGTGACTATTCTTTACCATCATGTATGATAGATGGAGTCAAAATTAATATTCCTTTTACTGAATCGAGTAGAATAGAATAAAATTAATCTCAATTAAAAGCTAAAGGTATGAATTAATTTTTTTGTGCATTAAATTCTGACGATTACATAAGAATCTCTATATGTACTACTGGCAAAGAAAGTTGGGATAGATTATGCATTACATAGAAGGTACTAGTGAAATCAAGAAATCTAAGTTGAATATTCTAATGCAAGATTATCAACTTTTCTGCATGATATCTAATGAGACGATCTTATATATGTATACTAGGATTTTACTCATATTATGACGTTATTGCATGCTTTAGGTAGAGAACTTTTAAACTTTTGAAAAGGTTAACAAAATTCTATATTCTCTCCATAATAAATTTGATGCCAAAGTCATGGCTATATATGAAATAAAATATTTTAATGCTTATTCTATAGAAAATCTAATAGGATCACTTATTTCTTACGAGCAAATTGTGAGTCAAAGAATTTTGGATGCATGTGATGAGAAGACTATTATGCTAAAAGCTAAAGACATGGATGAATGTGGCTTATTAGATGATAAGAGCAAGGAGATATCATTATTAACAAACAAATTTGAATGTATATTGCAGCAAAAGCATAATCATCAACAAAGTTGGAGCAATGGTAAAAATGGTAAAAAATTTAAGTTTTCTTCAAATGTAATGTGCTTTTGGTGTACGAAACCAGATATTTCAAGTTTGAATGCCCCATTTTCATAACTCTTCCTATAAAAGAAAAGAGTAAAAATAATATGATTGCAATATGAGAAAAAGATAAAAAGTAAAAAAATCTCTTAGGCAGAACTAGCTTCTAAATAATCAAAATAGGAGCAAGAAGATGAGGTATAAGAATGTTAGTGTATGCTTGTGTGTTTTGTTTTTATGTTTTTATGTGTTTGTTTTTCTACTTTTGTGTTTAATGTATATTATATTTGAAGCATAATTTTATATTCTCATTTCTTTATTATGTTATTATTTTTATGCATCATTTTATCTCTTCTTTTTTATCTTGTTAAAGGAGGAGAATGTATTGTAGTTGGTTGTATTTATGTTTTTTTTTCTGTTATTTAACTTTAAAAAATAAAATGTAAAAAAATATTTTTCTCTATTTTTTAATATAATTCTTTTAGTAAGGGGGAGTTTAGAAGAAAATATTTTCAATTTGCAAATTCAAGTAATATTTTTACCATATAATTTTTTTAGTAAGAGAGAGATTATTACAACTTGGGCTTCCAAGTTTATAATTTTGATGATAACAAATAATATTGATTAATCATTTTTTCTCCTAATGCTTGTAATGCATATTTATTTGTGTGTTGACGACTAATCTTTCAGGTACATCATACATCATTCTTTTAAGATTCAAGGCTCAAGATTATGTATAAATTGTTATATTAAATTGTCTATAATTTTCATTTCTTAAGTTAAGTCTTATAAGGATGTAACTAAATTTGTAACAGTTCATATACATAGGGGAGAAAAAAATGATTTTAAATATTCTAATTTTTCTTTACATCGTACTATATGATCAGGATCAAACTGTACGATATGGTGTAATAAAAATAAATTAAAATATTTATTTTCTTGAAAAATTATAGTGTAAATAATCATACAGTACTAATCATACAGTACGATATGGTGTAACTAATCATACAGTATGATCACCACATCGTACTAGATGATCTATAATAATTAAAAAGCCCGCCTCCAATTAAATTAGGCAAAAGTTTGAATTTAAAAAGTTTTTCTAATTGTATTATACGAACATAATGGTATTGTATGATGTTTAAAATATTGCATGATTTAGTCCTATGATTGGTCAATCAAAATGGCTTAATTTTGATATTTTGATCGTACTATACAAATTGGATAATATTGTATGATCAACATAGACAATTTTGGCCATCCCATGCTTCATCCTTGACGAACTATTTTTTTATTAAACTATTCGTATAGTACTATATGGACTTCATATAGTATGAACATGCAAATTGAACTATTCATATAGTTCTAACTGGTGATCCTACAGTACAAAGAGAATAAATTCTGCACATCATACTGGATGATCCTGCGACTGTACAATCTTTGAAAGCTAAAATGAATTTTTAGGGTTTTTTGAAGCCCTCTATTTAAGCTTTCTCATATGAAATTATAAGAGTCTTTGGCAGCCATTGAAGCATCATTTTTCTGGAGAAAACTTGAAGAGAGAACTTAAAAGGGAGAGAGGAAAGGGTGGAGTTTGAGATAGACAGAAGATCCTTTGAGGGAGTTTTAAGGGAGTATGGAGGGGATTTCAAATGGTTGCTCTGGCAAGATTTTGCCTTAATTTCATTGGATTCAAGGTTCTTATTGAGGGAAGTTTTAGGAAGTCGAGAACTCTTTGGAGTCGAAGGATCTGGCTCCACCGTCACACCAGGGAAGGCGAAAGTTAATTTGTAAGGGCTTCATCTCCGCCTAGCTGTGGGGGCAAAAGGAGAGTCACTAAAGATTTAGTATAATACTCGGAGGGTGCCTACAGGGAGTGGATGTAGGCAAAGGTTTAACCGAACCACTATAAGTTTGGTGTTCTTTTCTTTAGTTCTTTTGCATTTTTTTGTTGCAATTAACTGTATGGGTGAAATTGATAATTTATATTTATATTATGAATGTAAGTCGCTTCCGCATCAAGTTATAAAAAGAATTTTCTTTTCATTAAAGAAGAATTTAAAATATCTAATTCACCCCCTCCCCTCTTGGCACCTCTCGTACTTTCAACTGGTATCAAGGTGGGGTCTCAAAAATAGTGTTTTAAAAAACCTTGAGAAAATCGATCATGACATACTTTGAAAATCGTAATATTGCAGAATTCTATTCAATTATGTGACCACCTTTATTTGAAAATATTTCTTTTAATTTATGGAAAATTTTGATCTCTACTTTTTTGCAATCAATATATTATCGAATTAGGCACATAATTTGAACTAGCTATTTTCTACCATCATGTATGATAGTTGGAGTCAAAGTTATTATTCTTTTTATTGAATAGAGTAAAATAAAACAAATTAATGCTCAATTTAATGCTAAATGCTTGATATAATTTTTTTGTGTGTTAAATTATAACGATAGCATGAGAATCTCTACATGTACAACTAGCAAAGTAATTTGGGATAAATAATGCATTACATACTAAGGTACTAGTGAGGTCAAGTAATCTAAGTTGAATATTCTAAAGCATGATTATGAACTTTTCTACATGAAATCTTATGAGACGATCTTAGATATGTATACTAGGTTTAGTCAGATTGTGATGTCATGGCATGCTTTAGGAAGAGAACTTTCAAACTTTGAAAAGGTTAACAAAATTCTACATTCTCTCCTTGATAAATTTGATACTAAATTCATGGCTATATGTGAATCAAAATATTTGAATTCTTATTTAATAGATAATATAATAGGCTCACTCATTGCATAAAGCAAAGCGTGAGACAAAGACATTTTGATACAGGTGATGAGAAGACTATAGTGCTAAAAGCTAAAGACACGGATAAATGTGGCTTAGTAGATGATAAGAGTAAGGAGATATCATTGATAACAAATAATTTTGAAAGTCTATTGAAGTAAAAGCATAAATATCAACAAAACCGGAGCAAAGGTAAAAATGGCAAAAAAAAATAAATTTTCTTCTGAAGTTATTTACTTTGGGTATAGGAAACCTAGACAATTAAAGTTTGAATGCCCCACCTTAAAAACTCTTACTGTAAGGGAAAATAGTAAAAATAAATTGATATTAAATTGGGGAAAAGATAAAAAGCAAAAAATCTCCTTAGCATACCCAGCTTTTGAATAATCAAAATAGGAGTAAGACGATGAGGAATAAGCATGTTAAGGTTTTCTTGTGTGTTTTGTTTATGTGTTTCTATGTGTTTATTTATCTATTTTGTGTATTTAATTATTATATTTGAAGCATAATTTTATGTTTTTATTTCCTTATTATTTTATTATTTTATGCTTTATTTTATCTCTTCTTTCGGATAATTTTAAAGGGGGAGAATGTATTATATTGATTGTATTTATGTTTTTTTATTATTTAACTTTTAAAAATAAAAAATAACAAAATACTTTCCCCTATTTGTTAATGTAATTCTTTTATTGAGGGGGGGGGGGGGGGGGCTTATTTTTAATTTTTTTTTGGGGGGGGGGGGGGGTAGGAGAAAATATTTTCAATTTATAAATTCAACTAATATTATTTATCATCATAAAAAAGGGGGAGATTATTGCAACTTGAGTCCGAGTATATAATTTTGATGATAAAAAATAATATTGATTAATATTTTATTTCTCCTAATATTTATAGTGCATATTTATTTATGTGTTGACTAATATTTCAGATACATCATGTACCGTTCTCTGAAGACATAAGGCTCAAGATTGTGTATAATTGGTTATATTAAATGGTCATTAATTTTTATTTCATGAGTTAAGTATTATAATGATGTAATTAGATTCGTGACCATACACACATAGGGGGAACAAAAAATGATTTTAAATATTTTAATTTTTTTGTACACGTATTATATGATCTGGATTTTTCTATATGATCTGGTGTAACATAAATTAATTAAAATAATTTATTTTACTAAAAAAATTATTTTTAAATTAAAATTATTGTATAGTACGAACACCACATCATATTGGACATTTTATTATAATTAGAAAACCCACCGTCCATTAAATTAGGCATAATTTTGAATTTAAAAAGGTTTTCTAATCGTATTGTATGAGCATAATCATAATGTATGATGTTTAAAATATTGCTTAATTTAATCACTTGATTATTTAATCAAAATAGCTTATTTTGATATTTTAATCATACTTTTCAAACTGGATCATACTATACAATTAATAGAAAAAATTTTGGCCATCTCATGCTTCATCCTAAATGAACTGCATTTTTTTGAACTATTCGTACTATACATGTGTAGTAACTGGACATTATACAATATAAATAGGAAAATTAAATTGTTTGTATAGTACTAACTGATGATCGTATAATACTAATAGGTCAAAGTCTGCACATCATACTGGACGATCCTTTGATCGTACTAACCGGTGATCGTATCGTACTATACGAACTGCATCTTTGATGACTATAATGATTTTTTAGGGTTTTTTGAAGCCCTCTATTTACGCTTTCTAATCAGACTTTATAAGAGTCTTGGAAACCTTTGAAGATTCATTTTTTTGGAGAAAACTTGAAGAGAGAACTTGAAAGGGAGAGAGAAAATGGTGGAGTTTGAGAGAGAGAGAAGATCATTGAAGGGAGTTTCTGTTGATTTTTGTTGAATCTATAATAGGCTGTTAAACCTAAACTAATATCCCAAGGCTAAATAAGAGGTGGGGGTGAATTGATAATTTAAAAAATTACTCTTCTTAAATTTAAAAACTGAAACTAATTAATATACTGAGCAAGTTAATTTTAAAGTTTTCAAAATAATTTTTCAACCATTGAATCAATAACTTGCTTTAAGTAAGTAAATAAGCAGCGGAAATAAAATACACAAAGAATTATAGTGGTTTGATCAAACACGACCTACATCAACTCCCTGAAGCCACTCACTTCAGGTATTACAGTATTACCAAAGTGTCTCTCATTTAGCTCCCACATCAAGGCAAAGAAGCCTTTAATAAACTCTCTTCCATCAATCCCCGGTGGGGCAGAGAACTATTATCCTTTCATATCCTCCAAGTGTAGGAAGAGAACCTTCGTCCTTTTAAACCCTCTAAGTGTAGGCAAAGAACCTTTGTCAATTTACACCCTCTAAGTGTCGGCAGAGAACCATCGGCTGTTCACACTCTCCAAGTGTTGGCAGAGGACCGTCAGTTGTTCACACTCTCTAAGTGTCGGTAGATAACCAGATTTTCTTTACTGATCTTCTCACGAGCAAACTAGAAAGACAAGAGGAAGAGTGAAAACTAAAAATCACACATAGAGATCGTTACCTTTGAGTAATCTTGTGAACCCTTCGCACTCCACTACTAAGAAATCTCACTTTAACACTCTCTCACACTCTCTCCTTCAATTTCCCTTTATAATTCAGAAAGACAAGACAAGGAACAGATTAATAGTCAATTTTTAGTGGACCTTTTATACAAAAGACACGAAAAACCATCCAGAAAACTAAATTTTTCAATTTTGATCGTCAACGACTGTATAGTACGATCGTATATTCGTACGTTTGAAAAATTCAAATACTGTTGTGTACAAACCCATCATGATTCAGTACAAACTCATTTCATACGCGATCATCATCCGATACGAACTAAGTTCATCCGGGATGAACAGTTAGAAAATTAAATTTCATTTGTACGAAACGTCAAGATGAAATGAGCAAAAATAGAACAGAGATGTTCGTCCTTGGATTATCATAAATATCATCTGTGCGATCTTTATGTGATGATAAAATAGAGACATTTGTCCTGGGATGATCATAAACAATTGTCCGTACGATCTTCATCTGATGGCAGAACAGAGAAGTTCATCTTGGGATGATCATTAAATAATGTCCGTACGATCTTCTTGCAGGGAAAGAACAGAGACGTTCTTCCTAGGATGATCATAAAATATCATCCGTACGATCTTTGTTTGATGGTAGATTAGAGACATTCATCCTGGGACGATCATAAATATCATCCGTATGATCTTCTTCCAAAGACAGAATAAAGACATTTGTCTTGGGATGAAATTAAATATCATTTGTATGATCCATACTAAAAAAAAAAAATTTTTCCTAAACTGTTCGTTCAAATGCTCATTGTGGAAAATAACTAACTAAATCATCACGTACGAAGGGGTATCATAAAGTACGATCAGTTTAAAAATATGAATTTTAAAACTCTCCTCTGGTGTGTGTGTGTGTGTGCGCTCAGTTACTCATTTATAATTACACACTCTTAAACTCAATAAAATAAATATAGACCTCAATTATAATAAACTCTAAACTATTCTCGATTTGAAGTCTTCAATGATATGGAGTATGATTTCCCAGAAATGTTAGTACACACAAGAGCAAAAAAATTCTTCCAAAATAAGTTAGGAGAAATAATAATCAAATCAATAATATTTGGAATCATCAAAAACATACAAGTTGCAAGAATATCAAACATGCATAGAAATTATCTCAACAATCTCCCCCTTTTTTATGATTACAAAATAATTATTGTTTGAATAAAATTGACAATCCTAAATTTCTCCTTAACTTCCCCTGAATGAATAAGCATTTTCATATAAGGGAATTTCTATTAAGAACTAATCTATTTAATTTTTATTTTTTAAAAAAATTCATAAAATAAGAAAACACTCAAAATAGTCACGAAAAACTTCTCACTGAAATAGAAAAATAAAACAACTTTAACAAGAACTAAAACTCAAAATCAAATCAAACAAAAAAAAATCCCCTTTTTACAAAAAAAAAACAATATTTCTCTCCCTTTTTTACAACAACAAAAAAAGAAAGAAGGGAAAGTTGAATTGAAAGCATTCATATGAGAAACCTTAAATAATTGATCTTGAAAGAGATTGAATATATAATAGCAATTTCAAGATTATTGTTCATTTGAGAAAAATAAAGTTTCATAATTTAAAATTAAAATATAACATAGACAAGATAAATATATCAATGTCATGAAACATTCTAGACAATTTAGATAAGGAAAATTATTACAATAGTGACAAAATAAAGAATAATTAAAGTCAAATTTTAGTACAAAATATAATTGAACATTAGATTTATTTGAGATTGAAGATCAAAAGATAAAGGAAAGAATGTTTTCAATACACTTGTTTGGCAACGTTGCACATCTTTTCAAATATTTGTTGTGCACTTTGTAAATCTTTTTGTAGTTGGGCTAATTTTCTCTCTTTTTTTTGAACACTTATACATTTCTCAATTTTTTAAATTAATCTTTCCAAAATCAATAATCGAAAAACTCAGACTTCTCTAAGTATAAAGATAATTATATTGAAATGAAAATTAAAAATAATAAGACATTAAAATTGCAATAATAGTATTAACATTTTGTATGCCTAAAAAGAACATGAGATGAATAGCCTTAACTTGATCTTGTTATAAATTAACTTATATTTTTTAAAAATTAGATTTCCTAATGAAACTAATTTTTGTATTGTTGTTCATGTTATAACATTTTTTAGATCAATTAGGTTAGGGTTATCATATAGGAAAATGAATATTTCAAACAACGTTAAAAAATAAGTAAATAAAACAAGACATATTTTACTGATATCAAAATATCAAAGAGATACAAATGAATGCTTAGATGATATCAATAAAATCACCACATAACATCAAAACTCAGACGCAAAATAAGAACATAAAAACACTAAACAAAACACAACTAAAAGAACATCACATCACATCACTATGCACTGGCAAAGATAATCTCATAAGAAGCACATCTATTACTCTAAGGGTCCCTGGTATGGAGGAGGTGGCTGGTTGAAGAAGGAAAAATATCTACTTATCATAGCCACATTGATGTTCACCGATTCGATCTGACTTCGAATCCAACCCATATACTGCTGATATTGAGCATCCTACTAGTGTAGGTAAGTCTAAATTTGATTAAAGAGCTGATTAAAATGACTCTCAAGTCTGTCAAAGCGCTGGACCATCTCCTGAAGGGCTGGTCCACAAGTAGGCATAGGTGGAAGTACAGGTGTAGGAGAAGGTGCTCCCCCTTTCCCTCAGAATCCTCACTTCCATGATCTCTCCAAATAATTGCTCGAAATGAAGTATCAGTGAAGTAGATAAGCAATTCTAGATGAGGATCAGGATGAACTAGATTATACTTCTTCTCAAGAATGTAGGTCAGTAGGTGTCCTAATGCAATGTTCTTCTTTATCTTATAAGAGATATGGCCAATTTTAGAAAGCAAATGAATATAGTCAATGATGAGTTGTGCTTCATCTATAAATTGACTAGTCATAATAAGGTAAGTGACAATGGAAAGAAGAGGAGTAATATTGATATGATCACCAGCTTTAAGAATAAAAGAGGTTCTAAGAACATAATGGATGATCCTATCATTTTGGTTCAAAGTGGACACCCTAGTCAAATAACATACTTGTTCAATTCCTCTAATCACTTTATTTATTTTAGTCCAATCAAGATCAGAAACAGAGGTCAAAGTGTGGGCTCTTATTCCTTGAGTCCTTAATTGCAAGATTATTCCCAAACCCTCCTTGGTTTTTTCAAACCATTTCTTTAGAACATAAGACCTAATCCTACTTTGGTCAGTGCTAAAGGTCATATTGGCAAGAAAGTAGTGAAAGGTATCGTTGTTGTAGGAGTGAATAAGGGTTAGGATAAAAAGCCAATTGGGTGGCAGCAAAAAGAGGCATTACTTGAAACTTAATTTTTTTTTGGAGAAGAATTCTAGATTTTGTAATCTTGGCATAAATGAACCTAGGATATGAATCCTTGTTAATCTTGGACAAAAATTTGTCGTCTTCACTACTCAAAGACGGACCATTAGTAAGTCTACCCCTCTTGCTAGAACTTGCCATTGTAAGATTGGAAGATGAGAAGGATTTGAAAGGCTATTGAAGTGAATAAGATTTGAGTTCTAAAGCCTGTCTATTTAAGGAAAAAATAAATTTTTCTATGTCCAAATATAGATTCGTATAGTACGATTGATGGTTCATACGTACAAAGACAAATTTTGTATATATGAATGAATGCGTTCAAAATGAAATGACTTTTTATAATCACACAACTTATGATGAATCCATTTGTACAAACTTTTTGGCCATATGATCGTACAGACGAACAGGTGTTTGTCCGGGATGATTGGTTATCTAAGATCATTTTAATGACGGTTTGATTCACCCCCCATATTGAATAACAATGGTTCGTATGTATGAACTCCATGTTCATACATATAATCAATTATAATAACTGATTCTACCTGTATAACCATCTACATTCGTACATACAAATGAATACAAATCATCTGGGACAATCTGGAGATCGTATACTATGATATGTATTGAAAAAAAAAACTATATGCAATCAGTTTAAACTAACGATTGTCATGCTATAGGAATCATACAGTACAAAAATAATTTTGTACAGTATGAATAGAACACTTAGAAAAATTCACACGAATGATGAGAAACAAAAATTTTGATGTGAAAACATTTAAAAATCACACAAAACTCAAAAACATGAATTCCCAAACACACATAAAATACAAAAACAAAAAATCACACAAAAAAACACATATCAAGTTTGTAGAAAAAAATTTTAATTAAGCATTCAAATCAATCACACCAAGCCATATTCTTAATGTATCAAATGTTAGTGGTTTTATAAAAATATCTACAAGTTGATTTTATATTGAAACATGATTCAGTTCAATTTCTAGTTTTGATATATGATCTCTTATGAAATATTGCCTTATGTCTATATGTTTGGTTCTAGAATGTTGAATATGATTCTTTGAAATGAAAATGGCACTAGTATTATCACAATAAATTGGAATTGTGCCTATTGTAAATCCTAAATAAATCAACTATTATTTCAACCAAAGAACTTGTGCCACACAACTTCCTAAGGCAATATATTCATCTTCAGTAGTAGATAATGTTACAGAATTTTGTTTTCTACTGGGCAAAAAAACTAAAGAATTTCCTATGAATTGACAAGTTCCAGAAGTACTCTTTCTATCATCCATACAACCTAAAAGTCTAAATCTAAAAATCAAATTATTTTAAATGAAGAGCTGAACATAGGATACCAAATCCCTAAGTTGTGAGTTCCCAAGAGATACCTAAAAATCATTTTCACTGCTATCAAATATGATTCTTTTGATCTAATTGAAATCTAACACATAAATAAACACTAAATATAATATCGGGTCTACTAGCAGTCAAGTAAAACAAAGATCCAATAATCCGTCTAAATTTCTTTTGATCAACAGATTTTCCCTTTGGATCCTTATCTAACTAAACTGAGGAACTCATAGGTGTACTAACTGGTTTAATATTGTCAATTTCATACTTCTTGAGGATGTCCTTAACATGTTTTGACTGACTAAGAAATGTTCCCTCCATAATTTGCTTAATGCTAAAACCTAGAAAGTAACTCAAATCTCCTATTAGGCTCATCTCAAATTAACTACTCATTGATTTAGAAAAATCATCACAAAGATTTTTATTTATAGATCCAAAGATGAGATCGTCAACATAAATTTATATAATGAGTTTATTGTCTCTCAATTTCTTCAAAAAGGGAGTGGTATCCACACTTCCTTTTTAAAAAGATCTGTAAATTAGGAAAGTTCTCAACCTCTCATACCAAGCCCTAGGTACCTATTTCAATCCATATAATGTCTTTTCAATTTAAAAATATGATTTGGGTATTTTGAATTTTCAAAACCTTGAGGTTGTTCAACATAAACATCTTCTTTAATCAGCTCATTTAAAAAGACACTTTTAACATCCATTTGATATAATTTGAATCCTTTAAAATAAGCAAAGACTAATAAAATCCTAATTGATTCAAGTTTAGCTACAAGGGCAAAAGTCTCCTCAAAATCAATCCCTTCAATCTGAGTATACCCCTTAGCCACAAATCTAGCATTATTTGTAATGATAACTCCTGAGTCATTCATTTTGTTCTTGAATACCCTTCCAACTACACTTTGATCCTTTGGCCTTGCAATTAATTCCCAAACTTCATTTCTTACAAATTAATTTAATTATTCTTGCATTGTCAAAATCCAAAATTCATCCAAAATTTCTTGATTTATATTTGTGATTTCTATCATAGAAATAAAGAATGAATGATTGACTTCTTTGTATATTCCATGCCTATTCCTAACACCGTCACTAGGTTCACCTAAAATCAATTCCTTTGGGTATTTTTTAGAAAATCTCAAATCTCTAGACATCGGGTTTTTTATATCCAACTTTTAATCCAAATCAATCTTCTCAATCTTTTAGGAGTTAATTTCTATCACATCCTCTTCAACATTTGACTCTTCCAAAATTCAAGATTCATCAAATATAACATGTGTGGTCTCCTCAATAACTAAAGTTCTTTTGTTAAACACTCTATAAGATTTTCCAACACTAGAGTATCCAAAAAAAATTCTTTCATCTGATTTTGGATCAAAATTTCCTATGGCAGATTTTTCATTATTATATATGAACACCTTACATCCAAAAACATACAAATGTGAAAAATTAGGTGTTCTTCTCTTAAGAAGTTCAAAGGGTATTTTATTCAAATTTGATCTAATGTTCGCCCTATTTAGAATATAACATGCAATGCTAACCGCTTCAGCCCAAAAATACTTAGGAAGTGAATATTCTGCCAACATGGCTCGAGCAGCTTCTATCAATGTTCTTTTCTTTCTTTTGACTATCCCATTTTGCTGAGGGGTTCTAGGTGTAGAAAAATTATGATCAATTCCTTTCTCTTTGTAATAATCCTCAAAATTTTCAATTTCAAATTCACCATCGTGATCACTTTGGATTGTTAAAATCTCACACCCTAATTTCCTTTAAATCTAAGTAAAAAAATTTCTAAACTCCTCAAATAATTTACTCTTATGATATAAGAATTTAACCCAACTGAATCTAGGAAAGTCATCTACTATCACAAATCCGTATACCTTACCTCCTAGACTTACAGTTATAACTGGTCCAAAAGATCCATATGTAAATCTCTAAAGGTTTACTACTTCAAAGATCCAAATTAGACTGAAAAGTGGACTTCACCTATTTTTCTAATTAACATGCATTGCAAAGGTGATCCTTAGTAAAATCTAGTTTTGATATACATCTAATCAAATCCTTTTGGGTAATTTTCCTAAGATTTTTCATGCTAGAGTGACAAAGTCTCCTATGCCATAACCATGATTCATCAGAAACAATTTTCAAATGAAAGCATTAGGAACTGAAATATAATTAAAAAATATAGCATATAAATATTATTAACCCTTTTTCCATGCAATACATCATTATCATTTAGGCTTCATATACAGCTAGTAGAAAAAAATTTAACATTGTATCCTTTATCATATAGTTGGCTAATACTCAAAAGATTATGCTTTTAGCCCTCTACAAGTAGCACATTTTCAATGAAAAAAATCTCAAAATTTTCAATCATACCTGATCCAACCACCTTCCTAGTTGTGTTATCTCCAAGTGTAACCCTGCCTCCACTTCTGGCTTCCAGCGATGTAAATTACTTAGTGTCTCTAGTCATATGCTTTGAGTAACTGCTGTTTAGGTACCAAATGCTCTCACGAGGCCTTGTATGAGTGTGTACCTACAAAATCATCAAATGCTAAACCTAGGTACCCAAACAAGTTTGGGTTCTCCTTTTTGAAAATTTATAAATAGATGCATGTAGGATATGTCTAGGTTTATGCATCTTAGGTTTCCACACCAAATGATTTTTCCTTTTTAAAGTACAGGTGTGTTTTATATGTCCAATCATCCCACAAGAATAACATTTGACTCCAGGAAATGGATAACTCAATCTTCTACAATTATTCGGTCTCGTCCTAGGTTGTAAAAATTTGAGATATAAAATAGGATTAGTAAAATCTTTAACTGTTAGGGATTCTTATTTTCCTTGATAACTTGCACTTTCAATTTCAAAAATGTATTCATATCTTTTAGAATATTAATACTATAGTTCAAATAAAAATTTTCACTCTCTGATTCATCATTAAAATCTTTAAATTCATTTTTCAATTTAGCATTAGATGTTTTCAAAATCTCATTCTCCTTATTCAAGTTATCAAACTCATCAAGTAAGCTCATGTAGTTGTTATCTATCAATTCATGATCTTTTCTAAGGATTTCATATTCTCTCTATAGTTCTTGTAATTATATATTCAGACTAGCATGCATTTTCTTTAATTTCCTATATACATCATGTATTCTTTTAGAAACTTCTAAAAGTTCAGCATAGGTTAAGTCGTATACCTCTTCTTGATTTGATTGATCAATATTATCATCAATTAAGCACAAGTTGGTGACTTCCTCCTCCTTTTCAATTTCTAACAAATCCGAAGCTGAGTTTGCCCAAAAAACCCTTTGGAATCTCTTCTTGCCCTTCTTCACATTTGGTTTTTTCTCTGCCATCTCCTTGCTTGGAGTGGTTTTAATATTTGGGCAATCAGACTTTATGTGTTCAGGTTTCCTACACTCGTAACAAATCACATCATTACAAACCTTAACATTCCTTTTGAACTTACCTCTATTCCATTGTTGGCGTCTCTTTTGCTTCCTCTTTAAAAAGCTTCTAAAATGTCTAGTTATTAAAGTGATGTCATCCTCATCCTCAGGTTGTGATAGATCACTCTCTGACTCCTTCACTTTCAGTGCAACGTTCTTCTCCTTTCGTTGTTCTCCTGCATCAATCTTTCTTTGACTCACTCCTTGCTCGTAAGCAATTAGTAATCCAAGAAGATTGTCAATAGAGTAAATATTCAAATCATTAGACTCTGTAATTATAATTAATTTAACATTATATGCAGTAGGTAAAAAATAAAGAATCTTATTAACCATTTTAGCATTCGTTAATTCCCTACCTAATGCAAGCAAAAAAAGTGACTATCTATGTGAAACTTATATACATGTCAAAAATAAATTCATTGGAAATCATGCAAAATAATTCATAGTCATGTAACAAGATGTTAAGTCTAGATTGCTTTACATCATTAGCCCTCCATAAGTGATATAAAGTATATCCCATATATTCTTTCCACTTTTTCAAGTGGAAACCCGCATGTAGTCTACTGACTTAAGTGTACAAAAGAAATTGTTTAAATATTTTGCATTAAGTTTTACATTCTTCCACAGTCCAATCTGCAACCGGTGTTTCAACTCTAATGTCATTAACAAATCTGTTGGCTTTGTATACCCTTCTTGTACTAAGATCCACAAATAATAATCTTAAGACTGTAAAAATGTAGACATGCATGTTTTCCAAAAATTGAAGGGGATGTTATCAAAAAAAGGAAGTCTAGTTGTCGAATATCCTTCAGGTGTGTTATTATTTCCAAAAGTAGCCATGCTCGTTAATCAAAAAGTAATCTAAACTTATAATTTTGAAACAAATCTCTGATACCACCTATTGATTCTTGTTGAATCTTGAATAGCTGTTAAACCTAAACTAATGTCCCAAGGCTAACCAAGAGGGGGTGAATTGGTAATTTAAAAAATTACTCTTCTTGGATTTAAAAACTGAAACCGATTAATATACTGATCAAGTTAATTTTAAAGTTTTCAAAATTATTTTTCAACCACAGGATTAATAACTTGTAGTAAGTAAATAAGTAGTGGAAATAAAAGACATAATGATTTATAGTGTTTCAATCAGACACGACCTACATCCACTCCCTGAAGCTACCCATTTCAGGTATTGCATTATTACCAAAGTTACTCTCCTTTAGCCCCCACGGCAAGGCTGAGAAGCCTTTACAAAACTCTCTTCCACCAATCTCCAATGCCACAGAGAAGCATCATCCTTTCACACCCTCTGAGTGTAGGCAGAGAACCTTCATCCTTTCACACCCTCCAAGTGTAGGCACAGAACCTTCATCCTTTCACACCCTCCCTGTGTTGATAGAGAACCGTCGGCTGTTCACACTCTCCAAGTGTCGGCAGAGAATCGTTGGTTGTTCATTTTCTCCAAGTATCGATAGAGAACCAGATCTTCTTTATTGATCTTCTCACAAGCAAATTAGAAAGATAAGAGGAAGAGTGGAAAGTAAAAATCACATGCAGAGATCCTTACCTTTGAGTAACCTTGTGAAAACTTCACACTCCACTAGTAAGAAATCTCACTTTAACACTCTCTCACACTCTTTCCTTCAATTTTCATTTACAATTCATGAAGACAAGACAAGAAAAAGATTAAGTGTCAGTTTTAGTGGACCTTTTATACTAAAGACATGAAAAACCATGTAAAAAACTGAATTTTTCAATTTTGACCATCCACGATCATACAGTATGATGGTATATTCATACGTATGAACAATTCAAATAATGTTGCGTATGAACCCATTGTGAATCGATACAAACTCATTTCATACGTGATCATCATATGATATTAACTAAGTTCGTCCGGGATGAATAGTTAAAAAATTATATTTTATTTGTACGAAGCATCACGATGAAATGAGCTAAAATAGAACAGAGATGTTCATCCTGGGACAATCATAAATATCATCTGTATGATCTTCATCCGACGATAGAACAGAGATGTTCATCCTGGGATGGTGATAAAATATCATCTGTATAATCTTCATCTGATGGAAGAACAGAGACGTTCATCCTAGGACAATCATAAAATATCATTCATACAATCTTCTCCCTAGGATAGAATAGAGACATTCATCCTAGGATGATCATAAAGTATCATCCATACGATCTTTTCCTGATGGCAGAATAGAGATGTCAGTTCTGGGACGATCATAAAATGTCATCCGTACAATCTTCTTCTGAGGATAGAACAAAGATGTTCGTCTTGGGACAAAATTAAATATTGTCCATATGATCTTCATTTGAATAAAAAATAGAGGCATTTGTCCTGGGTTGAAATTAAATATCGTTTGTATGATCCATACTTAGAAAATTATTTTCCCTAAACTATTCATTCAAATGCTCGTTGGGGAAAATAACTAACCAGATCATATCGTACAAAGAGGAATCGTATAGTACAATCAATTTAAAAATATAAACTTTAAAACTCTCCCCCGGTGTGTGTGTGTGTGTGCTCGATTACTCAATTATAATCAGACACTCTTAGACTCAATAAAATAAATACAAACTTCGATTATAATGAACTCTAAACTATTCTTGATTTGAAGTCTTCAACGATACGAAGTATGATTTCCCTGAAATGTTAGTACACAAAAGAGAAAAAATAATTATTCTAAAATATGTTAGGAGAAATAATATTCAAATCAATAATATTTGAAATCATAAAAAAATATACAAGTTGCAAGAATATCAAACATGCTTAGAAACTATGTCAACAGTTTCGAGGGAGTGAGGAGGAGATTTCACACGGTTGCTATGAAAAGCTTGCTCCTTAGTTCCATCAGATTCAAGGTTCGTCTTGAGAGAAGTTTTGGGAAGAAGAAGATCTCTTTGGAGTCAAAGAACCTAGCTCCTCCGTCGCACAGGTGAAGGTGGAAGTGATTTTATAAGGGCTTCTCCAACTAGTTGTGGGCGCTAAAGAAGAGCCACTAAACATTTAGTGCAATACTTGGATGGTGCCTCTGGGGAGTGGACGTAGGTCAAGGTTTAACTGAACTACTATAAATCTAGTGTTTCATTTCCTTTATTATTTATGCATTTATTTCAATGTGATTATTCATGTGGTTAAATTTCATAATTTATCCTTTTATTGTGAATGTAATTTCCTTCTATATGAAGTTATAAAATGAATTTTCTTTTCATTAAAGAAGAATTTAAAATATCCATTTCACCTCCCCCCCCCTCTTCATGCCTCTCGTACTTTCAATTGGTATCAGAGCAGGGTCTTAAAAATAGTGTTTTAAAAAATCTTGACAAAATATATCATGACATATTTTGGAAATTGTAATATTACGAAAGGCTATTCAATTATGAGACCACCTTTATTTGAAAATATTTTTAAATTTTTTTTTTAAAATTCACTTGTCTATTTTTTTGCAACCAATTGATTATCAAATATGGCACATGATTCAAATTATTTATTCTGTACAGTCATGTATGATAGATGGAGTAAAAATTAATATTCATTTTATAGAATGGAGTAGAATAGAACAAATCAATTCTCAATTAAATGTTTTTGATTATCTATCTTTTTATTGTGAATGAAATTCGCTTCCGCATAAAGTCATAAAAAGATATTTCTTTTCATTAAAAGAAGTTTTTAATCATCGAATTCACCCCCCTCTTGTCGTTCAGTAATTTCAATTGGTATCAGAGCAATTTCAATTGTCTTTTAGTCATTTCAAATGATTGAATTATTTTTTCTGTGCATTAAATTCTGACGATTGCATGAGAATCTCTATATGTATTACTTGAAAAGAAATTTGGGATAGATTATACACTAAATATGAAGGTACTAGTGAAGTCAAGCAATCTACGTTGAATATTCTAATGCATGATTATAAACTTTTATGTATGAAACCTTATGAGATAATCTTAGATATATATACTAGGTTTAATGATTTTAAGATCTCATTGCATGCTTTAGGTAGAGAACTTTTGAACTTTGGAAAGGTTATTAAAGTTCTACATTCTATCCTTGATAAATTTCATGCCAAACTCATGGGTATTTATGAATCAAAAGATTTAAATGATTATTCTATAAACAATTTTATAGGATCACTGATTGCTTACGAGTAAAGTGTGAGTAAAAAACTTTTCGATGTAGGTGATGAGAAGACTATAGTGCTAAAAGGTAAAGACACAGATGAATGTAGCTTAGTAGATGATAAGAGTAAGGAGATATCATTGATAACAAACAAAAGTGGAGCAAAGGTAGAAAATAGGGGGATTGTACTATATAATATGGATTGTACTATATGTAATTAGATTGGTGACCGCACATTCAAATAGGGGGATTGTACTATATAATATGGATTGTACTATACGATTTGGTGTAACAAAAATTAGGTAAAATAATTTATTTCTATGAAAAAAAAAATTATAATATAACTAATCGTACCGTACAATCACCACATCAACCTAGACATTCTGTTATAGTAAGAAAGCCAGTCGTACATTAAATTAGGCAAAATTTTGAATTTGAAAAGGATTTATAATCGTACTATACATACATGATCATACTATACGATGTTTAAAATATTTCCTTATTTAATCATGTGATTAGTCAATCAAAATGGCTTAAATTTAATATTGTGATCGTACTTTTGAACTTGATCGTATTGTACAATTAATAGAGATAATTTTGTCCATACCACGCTTCATCCTAATGAATTGCTTTTTCATACAACTATTCATATTATACAAGTTAAGTTACTTGGCATCGTACAATACGAACATGCAAATTGAACTGTTCGTACAGTACTAACAGGTGATCATACAGTACCAATAGGTTAAATTCTGCGCATCATACTAGATGATCCTTTGATCATACTGTACGATCTTTGATGACTAAAATGATTTTTTTAGGGTATTATGAAGCCCTCTCTTGAAGCTTTCTAATAAGACTTTGTATGAGTCTTTGGTAGCCTTTGAAGCTTCATTTTTTGGAGAAAACTTGAAGAGAGAACTTGAAAGAGGGAGAGAGGAAATGGTGGAGTTTGAGAGAGAGAGACGATTCTTGGAGGGAGTTTCAAGGGAGTGTGTAAGGAATTTCACACGATTGCTTCGAAAATGATTGCTCCTTAGTTTCATCAGATTCAAGGTTCATCTTTAGGCAAGTTTTGGGAAGAAGAAAATCTCTTTGGAGTCAAAAGACCCAGGTCCTCCGTCGCACCAGGGAAGGTGGAAGTGATTTTTTAAGGGCTTCTCCGCCTAGCTGTGGGCACTAAAGAAGAGTCACTAAAGGTATAGCGTATTACTTGTAGGGTGCCTCTGGGGAGTGGACGTAGGTCAAGGTTTGACAGAACAACTATAAATCTGGTATGTTCTTTCCTTTATTATTTCTATATTTATTTTCTTTGTGATTAACTGTTGGTGAAATTAATAATTTATCTTTTATTGTGAATGCAATTTTCTTTCAGTACATAACTTTTGAACTTTAAAAAAGTTAACAAAATTCTAGGTTCTCTCCATAATAATATAGTTGCCAAAGTCATGGCTATATGTGAACTAAAATAGTTGAATGCTTATTCTATTGACAATCCGATTGGTTCACTCATTGCTTACGAGTAATGTGTGAGTCAAAAACTTTTGGATGCATGTGATGAGAAGACTATAATGTTAAAAGCTAAAGATACGGATGATGGTGGTTTAGTAGATGATAAGAGTAAAGAGATATCATTGATAATAAACAAATTCAAAATTCTATTGAAACAAAAAGCATAAGCATCAATAAAAGTGGAGCAACGATAAAAATGGTAAAAATATTTAAATTTTCTTCTGATGTTAATTTCTTTGGGTGTAGGAAACTCAGACATTTGAGGTTTGAATGCCCCAACTTAAACGCTCTTCCTACAAAGGAAAATAGTAAAAATAAACTATTGTAATATGGTGAAAGATAAAAAGCAAAGAGTCTCCTAGGCAAACCTAGATCTTTAATCATTAGAACAGGAGTAAGACGATGAGGTATAAGCATGTTAAGGTTTGCTTGTGTGTTTTGTTTATGTATTTTCATGTATTTGTTTATCTATTTTGTGTGTTTAATTTTTATTATTTGAAGTACAATTTTATGTTTTCATTTATTTATTATGTTATTATTTTTATATGTTAATTTATCTCTTCTTTTTGATAATATCAAAGGGGGAGAATATATTACAGTTGGTTGTATTTATGTTTTCTTTTTTATTATTTAACTTTAAAAACTAAAAATTAAAAAATTCTTTCCCTATTTTATAATGTACTTCTTTTGGTGAGGCGGAGTTTAGGAGAAAATTTTTTTAATTTTTAAATTCAACCAATATTATTTGCCATCATAAAAAAGGGGGAGATTGTTACAACTTAACCTTTCGAGATGATAATTGTGATGATAAAAAATAATATTTATTAATCTTTTGCTTCTCCTAGTGTTTGTACTACATATTTGTGTTTATGATGACTAATATTTTAGGAACATCACGCATTATTGTTTGAAGATTCAAGACTCAAGATTGTATAGAATTTGTTATATTAAATGAGTCTGAATTTTTCATTTCATGAGTTAAGTATTATAACGATGCAATTAGATTGGTGACCATGCTAACACCCAAGGGGAATAAAAAAAGATTTTAAATATTTAACTTTTCTATACATCATACTGTATGATCTGGATCATACTGTACGATCTAGTGTAATATAAATTAATTAAAATATTTTATTTTCCTAAAAAAAATATTTTTAAAATATAACTAATCATACAGTATGATCACCACATCGTATTATATGCTCTATTATAATTAGAAAGCCCTCTGTCCATTAAATTAGGAAAAAAATTATATTTTAAAAGTTAGTCTAATCATATTGTACGATCATGATTATACTGTATGATGTTTAAAATATTGCATAATTTAATCCTTTGATAGTCAATCAAAATGGCTTAATTTTGATATTTTAATCGTACTATACGAATTGGATCGTATTATATGATTAACATAGATGATTTTGGTCATCCCATGCTTCCTCATTATCTAACTATATTTTTATTGAACCTTTTTGTACAATACTAGCTAGACATCATACAGTATGAACAAGCAAATTGAATTGTTTGTATAGTCTAGAGTATGATCGTACAGTACTGACATGTCAAATTATGCACATCGTACAAAACAATCCTGCGATTGTACTATATGATCTTTGACGGATAAAATGAATTTTTAGAATTTTTTGAAGCTCTCTATTTAATCTTTCTCATAAGACTTTTTAAGAGTCTTTGGCAGTATTGAAGCTTCATTTTTTTTGGTAAAAACTTGAAGAGAGATCTGAAAAGGGAGAGAGGAAATGCTGGAGTTTGACAGATCCTTAGAGGGAGTCTCGAGGGAGTGTGTATGAGATTTCACACTATTTCTCTTATAAGTTTGACCTTCATATTCAACGTTCATCTTGAGGAAAGTTTTGGGAAGAAGAAGATCTCTTTGGAGTCAAAGGACCCGGCTCCTTCGCCGCTCTGGAGAAGGTGAAAGTGATTTTGTAAGGGCTTCTCCACCTAGATGTGATGGCTAAAGGAGAGTCACTAAAGGTTTAGTGCAATACTCATAGGGTTCCTTTGGGGAGTGGACGTAGGTCAAGATTTGACTGAACCACTATAAATCTATGTATTCTTTCCTTAATTATTTATTTATTTTTTTGTTGCAATTAACTGCGTCGGTGAAATTTATAATTTATCTTTTTATTTTGAACGTAATTTGCTTCTGTATCATGTTATAAAAATATTTTTCTTTTCATTATTGAAGAATTTAAAATATCTAATTCACCCCCCACCTCTTGGTACATCTCGTACTTCCAATTGGTATCAAAGCGAGGTCGTAAAAATAGTGTTTTAGAAAATCTAGAGAAAATCTATCATAGCATATTTTGGAAATCGTAACATTGTGGAAGGCTATTCAATTATATGACCACCTTTATTTTAAAATATTATTTTTTTTATTTTTGGATAATTCACATGTATACTTTTTGTAATCAATTGATTATAAAATGTGACACTTGATTCAAACTGGGTATTCCTTACCATCATGTATGATAGATGGAGTTAAAATTAATATTCCATTTATGGAATGGAGTAGAATAGAACAAATTAATTGTCAATTAAATGCTAAATGCTTGAATTGTTTTTTCTATGAGTTAAATTTTGATGATTGCATGAGAATCTCGACATGTACTATTGGCAAAGAAATTTAGGATAGATTATGCATTACATACGAAGGTACTAGTAAAGTCAAGTAATCTAAGTTGAATATTCTAATGCATGATTATAAACATTTCTATATGAAACTTCATTAGATGATCTTAGATATATATACTAGGTTTACTCAGATTGTGACGTCATTTCATGATTTAGGTAGAGAAATTTTGAACTTTGAATAGGTTAATAAAATTCTACATTCTTTTCTTGATAAATTAGATGCCAAAGGCATGGCTATATGTGAATCAAAAGATTTGAATGCTTATTCTATAGACAATCTAATAGGCTTAATCATTGCTTACGAGCAAAGTGTGAGTCAAATACCTTTGGATGTATGTGATGAGAAGACTATAGTGTTAAAAGCTAAAGATACGAATGAATGTGGTTTAGTAGATGATAAGAGTAAGGAGATATCATTGATAACAAGCAAATTCGAAAATCTATTGAAGCAAAAGAATAAGCATCAACAAAAGTGGAAAAATGGTAACAAATTTAAATTTTTTTCTCACATTATTTTTTTTGGGTGTACGAAACCCAAAGATTTGAAGTTTGAATGACCCAACTTAAAATCTCTTTCTGCAAAGGAAAAGAGTAAAAATAAATTGATTGTAATATTGGAAAATGAATAAAAGCGAAAAATTTCCTAGATAGACCTAAGTCATGAATCATCAAAACATGAGCAAGACGATGAGATATAAGCATATTAAGGTTTGCTTGTGTGTATTATTTGTGTGTTTTTATATGTTTGTTTATCTGTTTTGTGTGTTTAATTTTATTATATTTGAAGCATAATTTTATCTTCTAGTTTCTTTATTATGTTATTATTTTTATAATTTATTTTATTTCTTTTTTATTAATAAAATCAAAGGGGAAGAATCTATTGTAGTTGGTTGTATTTATGTTTTTTTTTTGTTATTTAACTTTAGAAATAAAAAATAAAAAACACTTTTCCCTATTTTTTAATGTAATTCTTTTAGTGAGGGGGTGTTTAGGAGAAAATATTTTTAATTTGTAAATTCAACCAATATTATTTACCATCATAAAAAAGGGAGAGATTGTTGCAACTTTGGCTTTTAAGTTTATAATTTTAATGATAACAAATAATATTGATTAATCTTTTTTTCTTTAAATGTTTGTAGTGCATATTTGTTTGTGCTTTGACTAATATTTCACGTCTATCATGCACTATTCTTTGAAGATTCATAGCTCAAGATTGTGTAGAATTGTTTAGATTAAATGAGTTTGTAATTTTCATTTCTTGAGTTAAGTCATATAATGATGTAATTAGATTGGTGCTCGTGCACACACAAAGGGGGGAGCAAAAAACGATTTTAAGTATTTCAATTTTTTTATACATCGTACTATATGATTTAGATCATAATGTATGATCTGGTGTAATAGAAATTAATTAAAACATTTTTTTTCTTCCAAAAAAATAAATTTAAAGATAACTAATCATACAGTTTGATCACCACATCATACTATACGATCTGTTATAATTTGGAAGCCCGCCATCCTTTAAATTAGATGAAAATTTGAATTTGAAAAGTTATTCTTGTGAAAAAATATATTTTTTCTTTTAAATTTACAAATGCTTTATTTCCAACATGATTTGCTTTATTTATATTTGAATTTTTCTTTCAATTAAATTCGCATAGTAAGACATTATACCTCCCCAAAGAGTAGACTAATGTCCTTCTATCAATTTGAAAGAAAAAGAAAGGTAATTTATTCTCTAATCATAAGAAGTATATAGAAGATATAAATTATCATGACGGATAATAAATATCTTCTCTTATCGTTCTAATTAGAAAAATAAATAATAGGTTTACTTCCTTTATCAAATATATTAGATATTGGATTCATTATAACAACAAATCCATTACCTATCTATTTTGATTATAGAGTTAAACTTTAAGTATTGATAAAGCAAATAATTAAATCTACATTTATAGATCTTTCTCCTATCTTAGAAAGGAAACTACGATAGGGTTTACATTATTCTGGGATCTATACTTCCTATATGGGTAAGCCCCTATAGTTAATTACATATCCTAAGAGAATATTCTCAGTTTAAATAAAGACTATTAATTTCAAAATTTGTATACAAGTTTAACTAAATATTTGGGCTAATTTAAATTTTCATTATCAGGCTTTAGATTATAGACCTTAAACACTAAATTTGGAAGTTTGGATATGAATTAGAAGAAAGAATGTGCAAAAGGTATATAATATGGACTTACCACTTCCTATATGTTGCAACCCATGACCCCGAGTTTGAGATTTTAAAATGGTCC